>NC_056746.1:1192229964-1192289964 GCF_019279795.1 Protopterus annectens | reverse complement strand
CCTTGTTGTTTTATTTGTATTTATTTTTACAGTAATTAATTGGATAGGTACTCACGGACCTTTTTCCAGTGTGTCCTGTACTAAACAGACAGCATGATGTGATAAAATGAAAAAAAAAAAAAAAAAAAAAAAAAGCAAAATAAGCAGAAACTTAATAGAGACATGCTACAGCTATCTTAATATATACATGATTACAATATATGAACAACAGTTCATGACCTCTACCCAGATTGGATCATGAACAGTGCAAACTTACAGTGTACATATTCAGCATATCTGATCTTTCACGATTTAATATCTGTGTAGTTAGATTATGTAGATAGCAATATTTCAGCAATGTGCAGATAATTTCCTGGACAGAGGTACAAGTGCACAGTCAACATATTTAGGGAAGATGTTTTATAGGTCTGAGAGCAAGGAGACAAGAGGAGACTATTGATTAGTAGGAAGTCGATAATATTGGTGAGGGAGGAGTGAATACCTGAAGATATAGGGCTTCTTGTTTTAGATTTCAATACATTTATAGTCTTTTTTGTTTTTTTTTGTTTTTGTTTTTTTTTAGTCAGGAGGGTAGGTGAACCCTCAGAGGAGTGTGAAAGGATAGGGTGCTGCTGGTCTCTTAAGATGTTGGGTAATATTGATATGAAGGATGCTGTTCCAGGGAAGGGATCTGTAGTACTTCTAAATAAATTGATATGAGGGGATATATGCAAAACTGTTAAATATAAGGTGAATGGGGACAAAAAGGGCAAAGAAGAATTTAAGGGTGAACAAAAAGAGTTAACAATATAGCTCCATTATCTCCTTTACTGAAAGTAAAGAATAATTAGTTGGAATGTTGAGTCTATCCATGAATGTCAAAACACTGATATTACTGGAAACTGTGTTGATGGAGAAAGGCCCTAATTTTCTGTAGTACAATATTCCATAAAGCAGGTGCCAACTTTGAAAATTAAATGTTTGCCAATGATATTGTGTAGGATGATACCAATATCAGCATATTATAAGTGTTCTGAATGTCATACAATGGGCTTCTAAACTCTTAAAGGGGGGGGGGGCAATAACTTTTATTAATTAACTTGCATATAAATGCATTAACAACATGAAGGTGGCACTCCCAACTACTAGAAGCCATCTGGATTTTATGATTGTCTGGTAATGGTGTTCAGTAAATTTAGAATTTCCTGGTTTTGGTAGGAGTTTAATGATATAACAATAAAAGAGTATTGAGAATCTCCTGATTTTGGCAGATGTTTAATGATACAATGAATAACAAGTATTTCTGCCTAGGTAGTGCTGTATTAATAACTATGACCTCCCAGCCTCCTTAGTTAGCAGGTGAGATATTCTTTGGGTTGTTTCAAGTTGTGAAAGAACTTTCTGGGGCTGTTGGAAATGTGGCAGAAAAGTTAGTGTATAATCTTAAGTAAGAACAAACTAGTTTTGCTGGTCTGCATTTGTGAATGGTTGTTTGTTAGGGTTAAATATTTTGAAGCTGTGAACTGTGGTGAGCCTTTTCCTAGTATTCCACAGTTCACTCCTTTTACTCCTTTTTTCCCCATATAGAAAGCTCAGTATACATTCTGCCATAAATCATTCCCCCTTCCTACTACATAATATTAAGGCTAGTAGAGTGTTCATTTTGTTGGAGACATGTGACAGGTGATGCATATGAACCCCTGGTATTGTAATCACTGGACTGTAATGTCTCTTTTGTACCACAAATGTTTTGCTAAAGCAATTGTGGTGTCATTTCAAACTTTTGTTCTTACAGGGATTTCTTTGTTTCTCATGCTGCCACAGTTTCCAGGTTATGTAGATAGTTGTATCTGTCCTGTGCTCATCAAATGACTGAAAAGGATCATCAAACAGATCACTTAACTGGTTATTAAGTAATCAAATTATTAAATTAATGAAATAATAAATAAATACATTTAATTTCATGGCTTTCTAAAAATGTGGTAGTAAAATATATACTACACGTTTGACAAACTTATTTTTCTTTTGCCACTACTATTTAACTCGTACGTTTGGATATCATATCCCTTACTGTAGGTTGATTCCATATTTTGAATTGTTGGTATAGTATTCCTCTCTTATAATATTTTGGAATCTTTCCCTCATTTTAGATCAACTGCTTTAACTATCTGCATGAAAGGCTTTTCTCACGTTACCCCCCCTCCCCCATTGCATGGAATTGTTTTAATTATACTTCTCATTCTTATAAAATTGAAGACTTTGGATATTTCTACTCTATTATTTCATAATACTCTACAGTGAAGCACTGCTGTAGCTAAACATACATTTATTTTCTGATCTTCCCTTTTATCCTGTTTGCCTAAATAATATAAGAAATCAGGCGCTTAGACTTGCTATCTAAAAAAATTAGTAATTCCTGTTGTCAGTCAGGATGATAACTCTACAGAAAACAGTCCCCAGGATTCAATAAAATCCATGTAGGCTCCATGTAGAATGTATACGGAATGTACAGGTGTACATGGCCATGGTTCCCCTTCGGCAGCATGCCATGCATATTAATCGTGGTGCGCTGCCCAAGGAGATCACAGTAACACTGATATTCAAACTGTGTAAGCAGTAGTGTAGAGGCTGTCCTGTAGTTGTGCATTGTCCAGAGAATTCCTACACAGATGTTATGCACAGGGTAAGAATCCTTGTAATGTTCCCTGCTAGTGTTTAAATATGTTTGAATTTTACTAATTTTTTTGTTTTTAATGCCCATTTGTGTGGCACCGCGCAGAGCACAGCAGAGCCGAGCTGCACTTACACATACACAGCTGATACCTGCCACACATCTAAAAACAGAAACTGGATGCAATTAATTATTTATTTTTGTCTACTTTTTTTATTTTATTTTATTTTTGAATGGCCGTTTGAATGGCATGGCACAGTGCTTAGCAATGCTAACAGGTAGCTTAGTAGTATATGTGAAAGTATACTGGTTTTCTCACTATCCAAGTAGCTACATAGGTAGAGTCATGGCCTAAAGTGTAGTAGGTCCTGGTTTTGAGTCCTGAGCAGTCATAACATTTTAGATTTATTGCTGTGAAAATGTGTGAAGTGACGTAAAGGATGGTTTAATTCAAAAATGAAATTGTTACATTTGGAAAAGTTGCATGAAACTAAGTACTGCTTCAACATGGTCAATGGCTATTCCCGTTTGAGTGTTGCTAAGCTCTGCTAAAGAACAATTGTGTAAGTTTACACAATGCTCAGCTCTGCTAAGTTGGTTTGCAAGATGGTAAGCAACACAGCACTTTTTTGAATGTTACACTATGACATGTAATGACAGGAAAGCAGCCTATATTAAGACCAGTAAGCAGGCATTCACAGCATTCATTGGAGTCCATAGTAAACTATCAATATGCCAGGTGGTGTTTGTAAGGGAGCAAGCTTTTGGGTGCAGAGGTAGATCGTGCAGGAGTCCAGACTGTTTGTTGGATTCTTGGTCCAAAACTTTGAACCCTGGCTGTTGCAGGGTGATTACCAGGGTTCAAAGTGTAAAGCTGAAGCCTGGGAATGGTTGGCCAGGGATCTCACCAGTGCTACTGATATTCCCCTTACTGGGTGAGTAGTGTCATTACCACTATGACTACCTGAAGTGAAGGAAGAGGGGAACCTTGTACACCTGGGTCCAACAGGCTATGGCTGGGCATGCCCCACAGATATGTAATTATGGACATCTGTTCCACAAAAAACATATCTTCCCATACTAGTTCTCCATTTTACACACATGTCCACTGGACACATATAATTTGGTCCAATTGGTTTGACAATGCAGTTATGTTGTCCTCACCCCTCTCTCTGGGGGTGACAGTCCAAATTCATCTACAAATTCTCTCAAGTGCACAGTTGTTGCTGTGCAAGAAATGGATAGCTATGGTTCTTTCCTACACCTTTCTTGCACATACCTATCTGCCTTTCACTATGTGTTCCCCTGCCTACACCCCATTACTCCACTGTCCTATCTCCCCATTTTTCATTTCTTTAAAGATTTTTTGCATGATGCTGCACATTGCACAGCATCGCTGAGCTCAGATAATTGCAGCTATAGTGATATATGTGTTTGAAACTGATGTAGCAACACAAACCCAACAGACAAAAATAATAGCAGCAGCAGGTTCAGGAAAACAGCAGCAAATTCTTGATAAGTAGGACACTTTATTTACATAAAATAATAAAATGGTAATTCTGGCAACAATATTTCCAAGCGCTTTCATCTCTGCTTATTCAGAGACTTTTTCAAGGATACCAGATACTGTCAGGAAGTTAAATTTAAATTAAAAAGATCCACCCCTTAATTAAAATTAGACCAATAAAATCCATCAACCAAGGTTCATACACCTCATACATATTCATAAAACACTTCATGCATATTTAAAAACTTCACAAAAAATCATGAGTAAGAAAAGAAAATAAAGATCCACAAGACAATACAATATAAACACTAAATGGTTAACATTTAAAGACACTATTCAAGTAGTAAATATTAAAATAATATATATTTGAACTTTTTTATCTATTTAATGCCGTCAATTTAAGGAAACAAGCCAAGGACGGAGCATCATTAATACCTGGCCAGTTTGTGGCGTTTGTTTTTATTTGCCGTAATGCTTCTTGTTTTTCCAATTGTAAGGTCTAAGGACCACCCCTCAGATCAATGTCAAGCGCATCAATAATAATAGATTTAAAATTGTGTCCTTCACATTCCTTACAGTGTTTGGCCAGTGCGTTTGTGTCTTTACCCAATGTAATATCCCTCAAGTGTTCAGAGAGTCTACATCTTAATTTCCTTTTGATTTTCCCAATATAAAAGGCCGGACAAACTGTACATAGAGCACAATATACCACTCTTTCAGTTTGGCATGAACCCTTCCTTTTCAACTTTATGGTGACACTGTTAATCACACAGGATGGGCTCTCAAGGATATATGTACAAGACGTGCAGGTCCCACATTTTCTCATATAACCTATCATAGGCCTCTTCATCCGAGATTCAAAAACATTTTTAAGGGACCTACCCCTTCTATATATAACACTGGGTCTCTGACCGACCCATTCTCTGATAGCATTACAGGATGAAATAATCACCCAATTATTGTACAGAATGTCAGTAATCACCTTGCTAGACCTATTATAGGACGTAACAAATGCTGACCTTGAATATGTTACTCCTACAGTCCTTCTCTCACCATCATGATCCCTTAGATCTACATTAGTACGGTCAGTCTCGAAGTCATTGACTTCAATAATTAATAAGGAGTCACCCAAGTCTTGGATAAGAATAGCCTTAAAATGACCCCTTTCTCTCTTATTCAATATTTCAATAAATACTTCATTAACAACAAACCAAAAAGGCTAAACACCTAAAGACAAGCAGGTAAAAAAGGATGTCCAACAGCTGCAGGCAGAATACTTTAAATGTAAAACAGTTTATTATAAAAACTCCACACGTTTTTCGTCACCCTCGTAGAGTAACTTCTTCAGAAATACAAACAAATTTCAGAGTAGCAATTTAAAAACTGACAACTAATGTCATGTGATATCATGAACCTATCAGCTCTGCTTAGCATTAAACGCATACACCAGTCAATAAATAGAAGTGTCAACTAAAACCCAAAATAAAAAAATGCTGTAGTTTACAAATACTTTTAAAAATAATTTAAACAGAGTAGTGACTAAGAGTGTCAACTAGAAAACAGTAATAAACTTGAAAAAACTACATAAAACTATACATTCAAATGTACTTGTTAAACTTGTTAATGCTAAGTACAGCTGATAGGTTCATGATATCACATGACATTAGTTGCCGGTTTTTAAATTGCTACTCTGAAATTTGTTTATATTTCTGAAGAAGTTACTCTACGAGGGTGACTAAAAACGTGTGGAGTTTTTATAATAAACTGTTTTATGTTTAAAGTATTCTGCCTGCAGCTGTTGGACATCCTTTTTACCTACTTCATTAACAAGACAAAACGGGTAACCCCTCCTCAGAAATATTTCTTTCAACAGCTCGCATTCACTCAGAAATACATCAAAGCTCAAAACCATACGGGCAGCCCTTACAAGCTGGCCCTTCACAACTGCCTTCTTTTGTTTATAGAGATGGGCACTATCAAAGTGTAGAAAACTGTTAGACTATATTTTCTTACAAAATATTTCAGATTGAAACACCCACATGGAACTATTCTTCACCAACTTTACATCTAGGGATGCAATTTCTCTCTCATCAAAGTTACAAGTAAACTGTAAAAATTGCATAGAACCATTAATATAACTCAAAAACTCAGCTATCAAATCCTGAGAGCCTACCCAAAAAATAAAAATGTCATCCAAAAAATGGATGTACAGTCTACAATAATCATAAAAGACTGAATTCACTAGATATATTTTCTCCTATTGGAACAAGATAATATTCGCATATAGGCCCCCACATGGTGAACCCATACCAACCCCCTTGGTCTGGAGAAAATATTCATTAACCATTTAGTATTTATATTGTATTGTCTTGTGGATCTTTATTTTATTTTCTTACTCATGATTTTTTGTGAAGTTTTTAAATATGCATGAAGTTTTTATGAATATGTATGAGGTTTTTAAATATGCATGAAGTTTTTTATGAATATATATGAGGTGTATGAATCTTGGTTGATGGATTTTATTGGTCTAATGTTAATTAAGGGGTGGATCTTTTTAGTTTAAATTTAACTTCCTGACAGTATCTGATATCCTTGAAAAAGTCTCTGAATAAGCAGAAACGAAAGCTTGCCAGAATTAACATTTTATTATTTTATGTAAATAAAGAGTCCTACTTATCAAGAATTTGCTGCTGTTTTCCTGAACCTGCTGCTGCTATTATTTTCATCTATTATATATGCGTTTGAAATAATAATAAATGCGTACAAAATGTACACCTGTACCCTATGATGACCCCAAGACCATCACACCTGCAGACCATTACATTGACCTGCCACACCACACAGCTGTTAATTGAAACAGGTGGTTTAAGTAAAACATAGCTATTGCTAGTTACCATCATTAAGCATATTTATGCAGAGCGTTGCAGCACACCACATCACACAAACTTGCTGAAAGAGTAATGGAAAAGCTGGGAGTGTACCTTGGAGTCTGGTATAGGACTACAACACTAGAAAAACAGACACTGGTCAAAACATATAGCCTCCATGGGACCAGATAACATCCCAGGCTGCATCGTACATGAACTTAGGCAGGAACTTGCAGCACCATTAGGTACCATATTCAATCAAAGCCTGAGTACTGGCTTTGCCCCAGCCGAGTGAAGAACAGCTACTATCATCCCTTTGTACATGGGTGGAGCATCCACCGATCCAGGAAATTATAGACCCATCAGCTTAACTAGCCTAATCTGCAAGGCCATGGAACAGATTATAATGGGCCTCATTAACAAGGACATTGGCATCCTCCAGACACTTGATCCAACAGTTTGGTTCTGTCAAGAGGAAGTCATGAATGTTAAATTTGGTTGACTTCTTTGAGACAGTCACTAAGACCACAGACAAGGGGAAAATGGTGCGCACAACCTATCTTAACCTGGCCAAGGCCTTTGATGATATTCTCCACTCAGGTATAATAGATAAACTTTCTCAACTAGCCATCAATCCATATGTTACTAGATGGGTAGCAAACTGGCTTACTGATAGAACCCACCTAGTCAAAACAGGGGAAGCCACCTCAAGCAGTAGACCCATAATTTTGGTGTACTCCAGGGATCGGTCTTGGGGCCTCTGTTCTTTAAGATATAATTTTCTGAGTTGCAGGCCAAAACCAGTGGGCTATGGCTGACCAAGTTTGCAGATGACTGCAAGCAGGGTGCTGTCATCAATTCCGCTAGTGATGTGGACATCCTCCAAGAGGGTCTCACCCAAAAGACTGGTGCCAGAAACATGGCCTCAAACTGAATGCCAAAAAATGCATCATCATCCCTTTTGGGGAGAATGACATCCCCACAAATTATCACATTGATAATAAGACACTAAGCATGCAATCAGTCATGAGGGACTTGAGAACCCAGGTTGATAGCAAACTGACTTTTGACCACCATATTGCCTCCATTGTACAGAAAGCTTTCTACATGGCCTACCTCATTAGTAAGGGTATCTCATCCAATGACAAGGTGGTCATAACATCCCTGTATTCTTCCCTTATAACACCAATTATTGAATACAATACCCCTTTCAGCATGTACCTTGCAAAGCACATGCAGCAGCTGGAGAGACCACATACTGTAGATTCCTCATCTGGAGAATCTAGGGCCACAAACATCTACTCTACACAGATAAGCTAAAAGGCCTGTCCCTCTACTCAGTCTCCTACAGACTCCTCAAAGGTGACCTCTGGCATACAAAGTAATCTCAGACCCCACCCTGATGGGACTGCTGCATATCCACAAGTCAAGCTCCACTCAAGTAACCTGCACGCGAGACCTCAGCCTGGTCTGTGAAATCAATAGGACTTGGTGGGACAGATTTGTGTCCCAGAGACTCCGTCTTTTGTGGGATAGACTCCCTCTCCTCATAAAGCAGAGTACCTCATTAAACCTTTTAAGCATAACCTGGATAACTGGATGGGGAACAGAAAATACACCCCTGGGATTTCACCTATGTCCCTGCTGGATAGTGGCATAGGGTGCTGACTTGTTGGAACATGGGCTAAATTCTTGGCTAGGCTTGTAAGGGACTCAGGGCCAATAGCCTAGTAATTTCCTATGATCCTATGATTATCAGTGATAAATGATGTAATAATACATGCCTATAATAAAAATAATACGTAAAGAATAAATGATAAATGTTTCATTTATCAATGAATGACCAACTCATCCACTATTTATCCACCCAGTGCATTTCAAATGCAATGTCTTCTGTTCAATGTTGGCAGTCAAAGGCCTGCAGATAGGAACACAGTTGACATATCCCTATAGCAACAGTATAAAGTGCATTAATGCCAGATCATGCATCAATATGCATTCACAAAGGATTTTAACTAGGGTAATACAAAAGAGGCCCACATCAAGTTAGTGTGTGACAAAGAGAGTACTCAGAGGTGATCTCTGCTTTGCATATGAGTCAATCTGTCACCTTGCTTTATTGGACATGCTGCACATGCATAAGTGACATGGATAACCAGCTTACTCCCAGCTAAATTCTTAACCTGGTATGTAACTTATAAAACCTGCTAGTGGGTGAGAATTGTCTAGCAGAGCTTAACACACCTTTGGAACACATTTCCCCTTCATGTCAAACTAAGCACCTCATTGCCCCTTTACAGATGCAATCTGTATGACTGGATGGGTGACCATAATTACACCACATGGATTCCACCCGAGTACATACTGGACAAGAGCAGTAGGTCTAAAATGTTTTACTAAGGTGGCTAGGTGTATTAGGGCCCTAGGACCATTAGCCTACTATATTCCAATGATGCCTAGGCTGATGTAAAATACTGGCTAACATTATACAAAGACCAACACAGATGCAGGTAGGTCATTACCACTGTTGTTTTATATATACAGAACACTGAACAACACACACACAGCAAGTAGCCTGGAGTGCGATTAGAACCCTTACCTATTTAGTCTTATATACTGCACATCACAGTACTTATCACATGTGCCACAGCTTAAGTCTGACTTTAACATGGCTTTAGGTACTGTAGTTGACATCAGCAGGCCTTGTGGAGAAGAGTTCAAAGGGCTCCTCCATCTGCTAGGCCAAAAACAGTGCAAGACCCTGCCTCTGTTTAAGGCATTATGGAATATGCACTTGCTTTGTGTGGAGACGCACATAGCAAGTGGCCTTTAGTGAAAGTAGAACCCCTATCTATCTAGTCTTACACATAACAGATCACAGTACGTATCACACTTGCCATGACTTAAGTCTGATTTTGCCATGCCTTTAGGTACTCTTATGGTGGATGACATCAGCAGGCCTTGTGGGGGAGAAGACTTTGGGGGCCTGCATCACGTGCAAAGGCCAAAAATGCAGACCCATTGCAGTTTTAAACTGCACTTGATTGGGAGAGAAATACACATACACACACCCAGCAAGTGGGCTGGAGGGAGATTAGAATCCTTAGCATTCTAGCCTTACACACTACAGATCACAGTACTTATCACACATGCTGTGGTTTAAGTCTGACTGCAACATGGCTTTAGGTACTCTTATGGTAGATAATATCAGCAGGCCTTCTGGAGGAGAAGACTTTGGGGGCCTACGTCAAGTGCAAAGGCCAAAAAGTACAGACCCATTGCAGTTTTAAATTTATATTTATTTGGAAGGGAGATGCACATACACACACACTAATTGGGCTAGAGGGATTAGAACCCCTACCAATCTATTGTTATACACTACGTATCACAGTACTGATTGCATGCACCACAGCTTAAGTGTGACATTGCAAGGGACTTCAGGTGATGTTATCGTAGACAGCATAAAGGCACTCTGTGTTTATTGAGTTGGTAGGGCTGCATAATCACACAGCTTACTACTGTCGACTACAGCTAGTAGCCTAACAGTGAGACAACTGTTTTCTAGCCTAGCTATGATTCAACAGCCTCTGTTTAGGCATAGGAGTCTGCTTGCATGTGGATGCACAGGCCTATCGCAAAAGAAGATTTACCCAGGCAATGAGTGGGCACACAACATAATACATTACAGCAGTTGCATAGCTATTGATGTGTGTTTGTTGAAATGAAGCAGATACAGAGGGTTGTAGTGAATATGGAGGTTCTTGCTGGTATAGCTATATACATATGACTTCACAATATATGTATGTATGTATTCCTATGCCATGCCATACATTTCAATGTGTTCCACATGATCTGTTAGAGGACGTAGTATATATCACAACCATCCAGCTGTTTGCAAGTACACAGGTGTGACTCATGGTTATGCGTGTTTCACAGTACATTGTGTTCTGCTGTCACATGTGGTATCATTTACACATGATGAGTGAAGATGGCCAGAACTGTGAACTTCATATATCCCAATAGTCCTAAGATTGCAACACATGTTGGTCTAAAGGGGCATTATGTAATGTCCAGACTTTCCTTGTGTCCCTTCCTCCAACATTTTACTTATCATAGTGCAGCTTTACTATCCATGATCTGTATATGTAGGGCAATGCAGACATACACACTCACATATATACACAGATATATCTGTTTAGAAATATAGAGGTATATAAGATATATAAATATATATTTTACTAAACAAAATAGTGAGTGGGGCAACAGATATGAGCTCAGCTTAACTGTGTGAGCATGCTCAGTGGCATTTTGGCTTGTTTGCACGTTGCTTAGCAACTCACAAATGAGAGGTGCACTACTAATACCTGAGACTTCCTGTTGCATAAACTGACTCCATCCTACAGGTAGGTGTACTCCAGGCCAGGAGTCTGAGATGACTTGGAAAACTGCAATCTGGATCTATCTACATACCCAGTTGCTCACTTAATCTACAGTTTCAATCACTGTGTGCTGCATTTAATAGTCACCTTTCTGTTTCTGTCTTCCAAATATTATATGCTTACTTTTCAATGTATTTAACAGCATCTGATGGTCCTGTGGCCAATTCTTGTGAAGACATGCAAAATCTGTAACACATGTACACAGTATACCAAATCTCAAGCCATCTGCATTCAGACTGTAGAACAACTGTGATGTGAAAGATGGGTCTTCAGACAACTGAAATGAAAGAAGGGCCTAGTACAGAGCCCTGTAGGACACCCTGACTGTAACCATGAATATAACTTGTCCAATTGCTGTATGATACTTGCCATGTCCTATATGTTTGCCACACAGCTATCTATCTTCTCTAGAGTGCATCAATACCTTGTTGTTATGATGTAGTGATCAGTGTGCTGCATATGGCTCTGTCAATTCCACATGAATCACATCACAGCACAATCCTTCATTCACAACTGTAATTATATTGTTAAACGATATCATGTTACAGGAGGTACTGTATGTATTTTCTACATACACATGTTGATATATGTTTTTATATCCCAGCCTTTGCAATTCTGCTAATAAGGTATCCATTAGTAATGATGTACTTATTAAATAGGTCTTAGAACTGTGGCACAGATGCACATGTGCAATTACTATGTGAAATAGAATCATACTAGTATAGCTCACACAGAGACAGTCTGTAAAAAGATACACATATTGCTATTTCACCTGCATAATAATCAGATATGGCAGGATTAGAATGCTGGACACCATCACACAACTTATCTGCCTTATTCCTTTGAGCCACAGAGGCTGGCAGATGAGCAAGTAATCATTCATCACATTACCATCTGCATAAATATGTACTGTGCTATTCTCAATTAAATTGCACATGAAATGTACGTTCAGATTGTACATTACTGTATTGATGCTGTGTGGCATAATACCTGTGTGAAAAGTTATACAGCATAACTTTAGTGTTATGGCAGTTACATGGGTACAGTGCTGTTTTGTGGGGTGGGAAAGTAATGCACATGTTCTGCCGGGACACATAGAAATCTATCAGTTAACCTCCCTTTCCAACCTTTCCCTTGAATGATGTACCAATAATATGTTGCAGTAGGACTGCATGAATATTCCATGCATGTGGCCTACTGACTGCAAATGGTGACATGTTAGTGCAATGGTTGTCGGTAGTTCCATGTGGATGCACTGTCTGTCCAAATATGCCAGTAGTTTGCATATTGTGTCCGATCCATAGCTATGATGACCTAACATAGCAATCCACTACAATACTGTGTACATTATGGACTTACATTGCAAGTGCAGCAGTTGAGAAGGCTGTATTTCAGAGCTGACTCTCTGTGATGCAAGCAGTACACAGCCAATACATGGAGAGGTACAGGATGTGTGAGCTGTCTGGCATCACTGTTACTATCTGTATGTGTGCAGGAGTGAGGTGTTAGTCCCTATGTTGTCAGTGAATCTGCTATGCATTGTATCTTAGCCAAAGCCAAGGCATACTAGGCAAGCCTACGTCTGCCTACAGGGACATCAGCAGGGGGGGTCCTCCTCTGAGTCCTCCTCTGACTGTGGCTGTGGTGACCTAGGAACTGGTGGGGGGGCTGTGTATCCCTTCCCTTTGCTGATCTTGCTGCAGCTTTTTTTCTGCAGGGTCATATAGTGTAGCATAGCACATACTGTAAATATCTGTGCACATGTGGCTGAGGTATACTGCAAGTCTCCACCAGATATATTGAGGCACCAAAACTGTGTCTTCAGGAGCCCAAACACATGCTCTATGATGTTTGTGCATGTGCTTCATTATGGCATTCTTCTGTGGGTGTGTATGCATTTCTGATGGGTGTCATCATCCATGGCTCCAGGACGTAGCTGGCATCCCCCAGTAAATGGCACTGTGGGATATCCCCCCTGGCAAGCATTTGGTACAGATGTGATGTGAGCCAGATATGTGAGTTGTGATAACTGCCAGGATTGCCAGCACACACACTCTTGATAATCCTCTGGGCATTTCACACAACTTGGCAGTTGATGGAGTGGTATCCCTTGCGGTTAATGTAGATTCTATCTTGCTCACCCAGGTGGTGCCTTGATGTAGACATGAGCACAATCTATGGAACCCAGTACTTCAGGGTAGTGTACTACATACTAGAAGTGTTGCAAAGTGGTGGCCCTCACCTCAGGGTCAAGGGGAAAAGATATGTGCTCATTGGTATGTGGGAGCATAGCATCCCGAAATTGGTGGAGTATCCTGAATGCAGATGCCTGTGAGACCCCCATCACATCCCCAGTTGGTCTTTGAAAAGTACCTGTAGCTAGTATCCTAAGGGCTACACATACCTTAGTTTCCACTGGGAGTTGTTGCCGTCTGTTAGCCCTCACTCTAAGTTGAGGGTGGCAGAGCACAATAAGCTGTTGTAGTATGTCCCTGGCCACGCTGTAGTGCTCTACAATCTCCAGCTCATGTACCTCCTGGTAGGTTACCCTGGGACTGAACACTCTTCTCCTCCTCCTCGGTCTAGGCTTATGGTCATCAGCACCAGCAGCATTGACTTCAGCCTCTAGCATATGCAGATATAGAATAGCTGCAGCAGCCGTTAGAATTATTCAGTTTAAAATTCTCAAGTCTGTACATCACTGTCCCAGAGTATTGAGGGAAAACCAGAATGAAGTGTGCATGCATACGTTATACATTTGTGGTGTAGGCCCACCTTGTGGGACTAGCTAATTTGGATGCATGTCAGCTGCTTATAATATAATTAACATGATTTAAAGGCCCTAGTTATTTGCATGCTGCTGCACTTAGCATACAAAAGTAAATATTCTCAATTGAATATTTCCATTTTTAACTGATAGCTTCCAAAATCATCGCTGTGCCTTGGCGGGGTCAGTTGCATGAACATGCTTAGCTACGCAGCGCACCATGCAAACATGTGCAACTGGCACAAAATCTGCTAAAAGTAAATATGACAATCGTCCCCAATGTTATCCACATTCACTGGGAATGTCAACACCGTGTCGGAGCCTACATGAAAGGGATCTGTGGACACAGTTGCTCATTTTAGCAATGCAAAAAATTCACCTCATTTGCATACATAACCTGGAAACTACATGGATGGATCATACCTATGTGTGCCAGGCAACAACACAAATGCACCATTATACAGACCTAATGTAAGGTCCTACAGTACATTTCTGTGACATACATTTATCAATTGTTCTTTTTATCAATTTTTTTTCACACTGCTGTTCATAGCGCAAACTAGTGGAGATTTATAAAAAAAATTATAGATTATACACTTTCCCATGCATTTTTTCACATCCACAATGTATTTCTCCTCGGTACTTCTTGTGACCCTTTTCAGGGGAGGTATGTCCATATTTGTGTACATTTTTATCCCCTACTGTCAGTGCAGACTTCTGTACATAAAATATTTCTGTGTACACTACAAACACAGACACGGAGTCTACACATATTACTTTATGGTTGTTGGATTGGTTCCACTGCCTAATTTGCATATAATTCACATGCTTATGCATGAATTTGCATTACACAGACATTTCCTTGTTTGTGCACATTTGCGTGCCATTGAGTGAGGCTTACTGAATCTCAAATTGTGTACACACAAAAAATAATTGTGTAGGGTTTATTGAATTCTCCCCAATGTATCTTAGGACTAATGTTTTAGAACTAAACTTTTCTGTCAACAAAGGCATAAAGCCTCATAACAAAATATTGACATATTTCTCTAATTCTGTATCAGATTCCTCAAACATACTGAATAAAGTAACTGAAGGGAAAACATTTCTTAATGATTTAGAATGGCAACTTTAAAAATGAAGGCATCCCAAGCTCTGTTTTACACATACTTCAGAACAAACTTGCTCCCCACTTAAGCACCATGTTCAATAATAGCCTCGCATCAGGCTTTGTGCCCACTGAATGGCATACAGCAACAGTTATCCCACTCCACAAACAGGGAGCCACCACTTATCCCGGGAACTATAGATCTATTAGCCTGATGAGCCTGGTCTGCAAGGCCATGGAATGTATCATCATGGAACTCATAAACAAAGACATTAGTAACCTCCAAACTCTGGATACCACCCAGTTCAGGTTTGTGAAAGGCAGATCATGCCTCCTGAACCTGATCGACTTCTTTGAGGCAGTCACCAAAGCCATAGATGAGGGTAAGGTGGTTCACACAGCCTATCTTGACCTCACCAAGGCTTTCGACACCATCCCCCATTCTGGAATTATAGCTAAACTCACTAAGCTAGGTATAAATCCCTACGTCACAAGATGGGTTGCCAAATGGCTCACTGACAGAACCCACACTGTAAAAATTGCAGACTCCAAATCTGACCTCAAAGCAGTGACAAGTGGAGTACCACAGGGTTCCATCCTGGGACCACTCCTGTTTGGTATCTACTTCTCTGAAGTACAGGCTAACACAGAAGGCCTCTGGCTAATGAAGTTCGCAGATGGCTGCAAACTAGGAGCCATAATCAAGTCGCCAAATTATGTGGATATCCTACAGAAGGGCCTCTCTGAGACAAATGCCTAGTGTCAGAGCCATGGCCTCAAGCTCAATGCCAAAATGTTCAGTGTCATCCCCTTTGGTAAAAACTCTGTACCCATGAACTACCACATAGGCAACAATGTACTTAACACCGAATTTGTGATAAGAGACCTTGGGACCCAGGTGGACAGTAGTCTCTCCTTTGATAGTCACATCACCACAGTAGTCAGGAAGTCCTTCTACGTGGCACACCTCATCATATAAGGGTTCTCATCCAGGAAAAGAGGTCATTGTTCTCCTCTACTCAACACTCATTAGACTCATTATTGAGTACAATGCCTTTTGGAATGTACCTCACAAGACATCTGCAGCAGCTGGAAAGGCCACAGAAGTACCTCACAAAGAGGATTACTAGCCTCAAACAAATGCCCTACACTGACCACCTCAAAAAACTCCAGTTTTACTTTGTAGCATATCACCTACTCCGAGGTGATCTCTGCCTAACATATAAAGCTATGTCAAACCCAGAGCTGTTGGACATGCTACACCTAAAGAAATCCCGGACCCTCCAAGTTACACACTCTAGGGACCTAAACCTTGTCACCACAATAAGCATGACATGCTGGCGGGATAGATTCCTGTCTCAGAGACTTCCCATACTCTGGAACAGGCTACCCATCTATGTCAAGCAAAGTTCTTCATTAGCACTCTTCAGGAAAAATCTTGATGAGTGGTTGGGAAATAGGAAATACACCCCGGGGGATCACTTCTGTGTCTCTGCTCGATGGTGGCACAGGAAAATAACTTTCTTGGGTGGCATAAGCCAGGGAACCTTGTTGGCTAGGCTTACGTAGGCCCTTGGGCCGATAGCCTAATACCTACCTATGAACCACAGGTTTCTTTATGCTTTAAAAATAACCCAAATAATAAATGGCATATTTATGAAATATTGAGCAATTTAATACAGCGCTTCTCAATGTTCATGTTACACACACACACACACACACACACACAATATATATATATATATATATATATATATATATATATATATACAGATAGATATATGTGTGGTCCCAATCAAATGACAAACAATAACACATAAAGAAGGTAAAGTCATAGTCGTTGCTGTTATTCATTCTTGTTGGCAATTGTCCAAGAGAAATGTAATTATAATTTTGCACAAATCATATCAGCTATAGTAAACTTTCAAAAAAGAAGTTAGAAAAGATGTCTGTATGAATATGAGCATGTATAATGCAGGTAGGTACTTAATATGGGGATGATAAGTAGGAATATATGCAGCTACAAAATAATTTTTACACCAAATATCTATAGCATCTGACCTGTGTCCCTCAAGTCCCTTTTAATATTTTAGCATAAAATGCATTTATTCATGTGCAAATAAAGTTAATGAATCCAGCAAACTTACATTTATATATACAATACATATTAATGGAGTCTGTTGTTTATGCACACTAGATATTCCATAAATTACTGACAGTTGGTTAGGCACAGCAAGAAATTCACTTTCTTTCCTTACAAATTAGTCCTGTCATTTTGTCAGCGTTTTGTGGATTTAGCTAACAGTTATTTCTACCTGTAGAATTTAAAATTAAATTATAACATTTTCTGTTAATGAAATTCGCCACCTTTGCACTGTAATAGTATACAGTTTGTAGTAGTGTGACCCTACCTTTGTATATTTTTTCATTAATTAGTTTCAGAAAGTATACATTTTACCTGTTTAGTGTAAGGCTATTATTAATTTTCCTTCAGTAAGTGAGAACCTGAAAAGAAATGGTAACTCTCCTAAAAGGAGAACTATATGTGCCTGGGTCCTAAGCTCTAAAAGGTATTTAAAATGTCTCTTTGATGCTTAAGACATTTCATTAAAAGAAGGAGCAGATTTAACTTTATTGTACATTAAAAATTCAGTGGGGAACATGTAAAAAGACTCTGTTCATGAGCCCACGCAGTTTCTTATTCTTTTTCTGCCATCTGGTGAAAGGAATTAGTTATAGACACTGACATCAAGTTTAGCCTCCTGTATAAAAAAATATGTCTGGACAGTTTAATGACCCAGTGTTCTCATTTGTAAAATCATCAGTTGGCATACTTGTCGAATGACAAAAACTCATTGTTATTCTTAATATAAATTCTTTTGTGTTCCTTATTTCCCTTGAGCCTTTGTGTCTGCACCATTTACCACCACTATGATTACAATCACTGCAACACTGAAAGGGAAAAGGACACTTGTGTCAGCACTCATGTTTGTGCGGGCTGCTCCAGCAGCATAGAGGAATAGAGCTCTGACTACAGCCCAAGTGACACAGGTTTGACTAGCAACTGGTGGAGTGACAGGGATGGATGGGCATTACCATCCTGGAGGCTGTGGGGTGGATGGTAATGTAGGCATCTCTCATGATGATCTGCGGTGAACACTGGATACAGCATGACCTGGAGTTGTAGTCCTGGTGGTGGGTGGGTGGCCTAGCTGTGCTGTTGTGAAGGTACAGTGATATTCAGAAACATCCCCTATTGCACAATCACCTAGGAACACACCACTAGCCACCAAGGGAGGAAGATCTTAAGTAGGTTAAATAGAAAAAAAGCTGAATCAAATATATAGACATATACCTTCCAAGATGCCTTAAGTTCCTTTCTTATCTTGGTGAAAATGTGGCATTAACTGGGAAAAGACTGGAGTACTGGTAAACCCAGAGTAGGAAATGGGGCACTGGGATGGCTGTGAAGAATGACAGAAGGGAGCCAAAAAAAGAAAGCATTCATGTTTTAGCAGAATGAGATATTATTTATCAAAGTCTTTACTTTATAAAGCAAGTTTGTATCCGGCTAGCTATCCTGGCTAGGTATCACGAGTGAAGCACAAGATTTACTGGGGATAATCTTAAACAGGTTTTCCTTTAGCTGTGGTTTTTCCATGAGGATGTACCCCTCTGTACTCTCTTATGACCAATTTACCCCCTCATTCCCCACATTTGCATATACCACCTTCAGGATCACTGTACCTTGGAATAGGAGCAAAAAAAAAAAAAAAAACAAAGTTAAACAAATCACAGCTTCTAAATTTAACATTGTTTACAATGCTTCTCCTCACAATTTTAATGGAGCCCATCTACTATCATACATATATAACTTCTTAACTTTAGAAAATATGGACTTTCTTCCTTTTTCGACTAGTTATATACACCTGTGGTGAGCATCATTTTTCAATGTTAGTTGCAGTGATGTCAGCAAGCTCTGGTTGACATAAAGTATATGTATCAGATGGTTCCTTTTCTATGTATTACTAATCAAATACTTGATGACTTACTATGTGGAATCTTACTGTAAATAAAAACACAGAGTGCCTCTCAGTGACACATAGACTCATGGCTTTCTTATAAAGACATGCAAACTTTGGAGTCATGCTCTAACTCTATCTGTGTCATAGTTTTCATGGATACTACACAGTTGTTACAAGCACAGGCTTTCAGCTCACTAGAATTAAAATGTGGATATCCCCTATAAGAAGCTTAACATACATGACACTACATTTAATAACTATACATATAGAGATAGATAGATATATGGGTCTGGGATAAATGAGCGAACGACCGTTTCACCGAATCTGAAATGGCCATGCATACTTACGAGAAAGTGCTTTTTACTGAAGACGAACTTTCGTGTAAGTATGCCTGGAGGTAGAGGGAGTTGTGGGGGAGTGACTGTTGCGGAGATCATACTATGGTGCAATTAAGGGAATTTTTCCCTTTTCCCCACTGTAGTGCGATCTCAGAGTGAGAATAATAAAGTAGGGGGTGTGTGGGGGTGCAGGGGGGCTTGCCTCCCTGCATAAACACTTTTTCATTCTTTTTTCATGTTTTGTTTTAACGTGCTTTAACAAAAGTGCTTTTTTGGTAAAAGCACTTTTGTTAAAGTGTGTTCAAGTAAGTTGGATTCGGACTGTTGAACTTTTGTTCAACAGTCCTAGATCCAGATAGATATGGATATGCAAGAGTGCCATCTGTGTTGTCCCTACATGTCCACCTCTTGTATCACAAAGAAATTCTGTTATGTGAAGCACCTATGATCAAAACTGCCAATATATATGTGTGCAGTGTGTGTGCATGTGTGTATTTGTGTGTGCAAGTGTACAACCTGTGAATAAAGTAGCATCCTCGCCAACATGGCTTTCCTGCTTTACACCCACAGCTTACTTCAATAGTCTCTCTCTCCAGAGACCACAAGTAAAATAAAATCAGTATTGGAGTATGTATGACCGTATGTTTAAATGTTTTAATGTTCAAAATAGGCCATGAACCTCAAAATATATAATTATAGACTTTGTTCCAAGAAAACATTGTCCAATAAAATCTACCAATATCTCCATTTATCTTGTCTAACTCACTTTTATATAGCTCGGTACTTTTAATCTAACTGCTAATGTAAATGTATTCCATCTTCTTCCAGTTCTAAACATAACAAAGAAATCTTTCTTATTATCCTTCACAAATTTCTTAACTCAAATGTATGCTTAACCTCCCTTACCATATGCTTTAATGTTTATACAGTGTAATATTCCAGGTAGAAGAATTTGTCCTTACTTTCTTCCATCATCCATTTTTCTTCTTATATATATTTTTTTTTACATGGTGCAAAGTTGTCAATTACTAATGCCATTTTATCATAAAAAATTATCCAATATCTCCTTAACCAAGAGTCCTATAAATTAATAATATGGCAGAAAAAAGATCAGCTCTAGAAAAATTCTTCACAAAGACTATATTTGATTTTCCTTTGCACGTGATCCAACTTACATTTTATGTTATCACAGAGTGATCAGCATTATCTAGTGGATTAGATTTTCACCATCACATCCATGATATTGAAGTCTGAAGTGGGAAAATAATATCCTTAATATTGCTACCCCTAGAGGAGTCTCTCATCTGCTGCATAATCCTTAATTTATGAAATATTTATCCTAACTATTACTTCCTACCATATTGCTCCTATCAATTCCAGGAAGATTTAAATCTCCTCCTAATATGTAATACGTATCAGATGCTGAGCTTTTTAGTTCCTCAAACCATTTCTTAAAACCTGTTTTGTTTACAGTGGGTGGTCTATGAATATATTATAATTTCTTGTCTTCTCTGGAACAGCTGGAGTAATGATTTCTTCACTATTGCTATTAAATATAATCTCAGCTCCAATAAATTCCTTTGTATATACCAAAACCTCAACCCATTTAGAAGGCAGCCTATAATTGTGAAAATCTTGCTACCCAGGAAAAAGAATGGGGGGGGGGTGGTTAAAGTAATTAACCAGGTTTCAGTAATTGTAATAACATCTATGTCCTCTTGGATAAGCAGTAACCTCATTTTGTTATAATTATTGTTTAAACTTCAAGCATTTAGCAATAAAAGCACTAACTTTACTTTTTTATTTTACATTTCTACTTATAGAACAATTACCTCCATCTCTAAATTTTTTTATTAAGCTCCTTAATATGTGCCTCAGGGTTTTGTCTGCCAGGTGACTAAGATGAAATTGGTCTCTTTCCAAATAATCACTCTTACCTACCATATAATCCTCATGTGTACAAATGGAAGTTTTTAAGTTTCCAGATTAATCCTTCTTATAGAAGTATTTAGTCACCAGCCTTAGACCTCAAAGAGGACCATACCTCACAGCTGGAAAGTGTCCTTGAAACAAACCTGAGTAATATACTTTCCACGATATTACAATATTTGTTTCATGATATTACAATATCTTGTTTCACGATATTACAATAATTTGTTTCACGATATTACAATATCTTGTTTCACTATATTACAATATCTTGTTTCACTATATTACAATATCTTGTTTCACGATATTACAATATTTTGTTTCACGATATTACAATATCTGGTTTCACTATATTACAATATCTTGTTTCACAATATTACAATATCTTGTTTCACGATATTACAATATCTTTTTCACGATATTACAATATCTTGTTTCACGATATTACAATATCTTGTTTCACGATATTACACTATCTTTTTCACGATATTACAATATCTTGTTTACCTCATTTACCTCCCTTAATTCTTCCTGATTACAAGTTTTTCCACATTGTTATTTCCATTATACATTACTTTAGTACACATTATTTTTCTTTGTTTTGCTTTTGTTTTATCAGACTACAATCTTCTGTCCTAACATCTCCTACTTTAGCACCATGCAATGCTGAGACCACAGCTCTTTGCTATTCTATATGGGGCAAATAATTCTTATTATTTCACAACAGGGAGTCACCTATTATCAGGAGATAGATTCTTCTCTCCCCTCCTGGTTTATTTAAATCTCAATGTCCCAAAATCACTTTACCTTCCAAAGTTACTGAATGTTTTACAGCTTGATTCACTTTCCCATTACTGTCACTAGTTTATCCTGCGGATATTTCCATACCCATTTTTTGATTCTTGCCCTTGTAGTCTTCTTCTTTGCCTTTACTACGTTAAAACTGGTCTGATTTCCATCCAAAGCTGTACTCTCTTCCTCAATTAATTATATTCCTTTTTTAACTTTTTTGGGATATATTATTACCTTTAACTACATTAGATACCTCAGCAACTGCAGCCTTATAAATGAGGTCATTGTCTTCTACTAAACCCACACTATTCATTTGGGCAATCCTATCCCCCATATCGATCACTGCTTATGTTTAGCTCTCACTGTCCCTGTTTTCTGGCTGGGTCCTAATCATTTTGCTCTTAATGATACGTTACATTTTTTAAACTAATCACACTCTGTATTCATACTGCAAAAGATCATTTATTTATCCAACCCCTTTCCAGTAAATCAGATAAATAGTATTGATTAAATTGTTACATTCTACTAAAAACAATAATGGATATAACATATATTAACATAGCCTTCTATTCCTGGTTGTCTCCTTGTCACACTGGTCATGCAACGATGCACAAAACTTCTCTCAGCCCTACCCAAAGTTCGGTATAATCATTATGGAATAATAAATTAATAAATAAGGATACAGGTAAGCTACAGGCCTCCGACCGAACCTAGTTTGGAGTTGTCACAGGCAAATCCTGCCTACTTAACCTGGTTGACTTTTCTGAAAAAGTTACTGAAGCAACAGTTGAGGGCATATCAGTGCACAGCACATCTCTGGATCTTGCAAAAATATGTAACACCATTCCACACACAAGTTTTGTAGACAAACTCTGCCAGCTAAATGTTATATGCTGTGTTACACATTTGAAAGCAAAGTCTCTTACAAACAGAATGCAGGAAATAAGGGTAGGTGACTCTACCTCCTGCAAAAGACCTGCCACTATCAGAGAACCCATGGATGAATGCTTAGGTCTTTTCTCTATTCTCACTCAGGTAATAACACTGCCCACATGTTGCAGCAGTTCTGTAGTAAAATGCATCAGCCATTATGCATAAATTTTACTTCTTAGATTACTGTTAAACAGCTTGAATGCAAAATCAAAAGAAATGTACCTGCTAATGAAAATGAATAAAAAATAAAACTCCAAATCAATGCTGAAATGCTTCCTCATTAAATAAGACAGCATAGCTGTGGGCTTCATGCCCACATAAAGAAAATCAAACAGATGCAGAGCTGACAAACATCACTTTGTAATTGCTGCAAGCGGTTGTAACAACCTGACAGCCGAGTTTCTGGTGGTTGTAGATCTGTCTAACACCACATCTCTCTGATACTTCTGTCATTCATATCATGTAGCATAAAAGTATTTCAAGAAACAAGTCTTACTACTATGTAAATGCAATAATACAGGTATAATTATAGATCTCAGGATTTTATGGATACATTCATTTTATGAAGTCATATATTACAGACATGTCAAACTTGTAAATGCAGCACAGATACTTTATATACACACACACACACACACACACACACACACACACACACACACACACATATATATATATATTTATAGGTTCATGGGTAGGTACTAGGTTATTGGCCCTAGGGCCTATATAAGCCTAGCCAAAAAGGTACCCTGGCATTCGCCACCCAAGAAAATTATTTTCCTGTGCCCCTATCAAGCAAAGCCACAGAGGAGATCACAGGCATGAATTTACTATTTCCCATCCAATCATCAAGATTTTTCTTGAAGAGTGCTAATGAGGAGCTTTGTTTGATATAGATAGGTAGTTTGTTCCAGAGTATGGGAAGTCTCTGGGATAGGAATCTATCCCTCCAGCATGTTCTGGGATTGGGATTTCTTTAAGTGGAGCATGTCCAACAGCTCTGGGTTTGACATAGCTTTGTATGTTAGGCAGAGATCACCTCTGAGTAGGCAATATGCGATGGAGTAAAGCTGGAGTTTTTTGAGATGGTCTGCGTAGGGCATCTGTTTGAGGCTGGTAATCCTCATTGTGAGGTATTTCTGCAGCCTTTTCAGTTTTTGTAGATGTCTTGTGAGGTACATACCAAAGGGGGCATTGTACTCTATAATGGGTCCAATGAGTGATGAGTAGAGGGGAACAATGACCTCTTTTTTTCCTGGATGAGAAACCTTTTGTGATGAGGTGTGCCCCATAAAAAGTTTTCCTGACCACTGTGGCGATGTAATTATCAAAGAAGAGACTATTTTCCACCTGTGTCCCAAGGTCTCTTATCACACTTTTGGTGTTAAGTAGACTACCACCTATGTGGTAGCTCATGGGTACAGAATTTTTACCAAAGGGATGACAATGCACTTTTTGGCATTGAGCTTGAGGCCATGGCTTTGACACCAGGCATCTGTCTCAGTGAGGCCCTTTTGTAGGATGTCCACATTGTTAGGAGTTTTAATTATGGCTCCTAATTTGCAGTCATCTGCAAACTTCATTAGCCAAAGACCTTCTGTGTTAGCCCATACTTCAGGAAAAGTAGATACCAAACAGGAGAGGACCCAGTACTGAATCCTGTGGTACTCCACTTGTCACTGGTCTGAAGTTGGATTTGGAGTCTGCTACTTTCACAGTGTGGGTTCTGTCAGTGATCCACTTGGCAACTCATCTTGCAGCATAAGGATTTATACCTAGTTTAGTGAGATTATCTATAATTCTAGAGTGGGGGATGGTGTCAAAAGCCTTGGCGAGATCTACATAGGCTGTGTGAATCACTTTACCCTCGTCAATAGTTTTCTTTGGTGACTGCTTCAAAGAAGTTTATCAGGTTTAGGAGACATGATCTACATTTTACAAACCTGAACTGGGTGGGGGTCCAGAGTTTGGAGATCACCAATGTCTTTGTTTATAAATTCCATGATGATACTTTCCATGGCCTTGAAGACCAGGCTCGTTAGGCTAATGGGGTAGTAGTTCCCGAGGTCCGTGGTGGCTCCCCCTTTGTGGAGTGGGATAACCATTGCTGTGTGCCATTCAGTGGGCACACAGCCTAAGGTGAGGCTATGATTGAACATGGTGCTTAGGTGGGGTGCCAGTTCATTCTGTAGTTCATGTAGAATGCAGCCTGGGATGTTGTCAGGTTCCATGGATGCTGTGTTCTTGGCTTTGGAGAGTGTGGTTTTTACCTATGCAGCCATGATTATAGGAACTTTGCATTCTTCAGGTATAGAGATGGGCCCTTTGGGGGGGGGGTAAAGTTAGCACTGAACCTATCTGCCAGGATGTTGGCAATATCAATTGGTTCTGTATATTTAGTGCCATTGTGCTGTAACTCAGAGCAGATCTGAGTGTTGCCATTGAGATTCTTGACATAGCTATAGAATGCTTTGTGGTTGTCTTTAGAATCAGTGGTGATTTTGTTTTCGTAACTAGCGCTGGAGGATTTTATGAGGATTTTATTTTATATATATAAATAGATAGCGATATATATATATATATATATATATATATATATATATATATATATATATATATATATATATATATATATATTGTGTAAAGTACACCATGTTAATTTTGTCAGTGTTTGTGTTATCTTAGTTTAGTAATATGTGTCAACAGCATAAATGAGTGTCTAATAGTCTAAAATGAATGATAATAAAAAAACAAAACAGACATGTCCCATACCATGAATTGCTCAGTTAGGAAATGTCACTGCATTACTGTAATATAACAATGCATTTTGCAGCAGTTACAGGTGCAGGACAAAACATATATTTTCTTGCAGTGTTATTAGTTTGAGAATCAATTGTGTTATTAAATTACCTGTATAATAATTGTATTGCTATAATAAAACAAAAATATATTCACTATATTTTACTTTGTTTCTTGTAGAACAGAATATTGAGTAGAGAAGTCTCATTTAGTCATTAATATTTTGCTTTAGCTCTCCAAATAGTTTTATGAAATTTGTCTATGTATCTTTCTCCTACTCACTATCTCTCACTTTATATATACATACATTAATTCACACAGACACATACAAATGTGCATGCATGAGTGCGCACACACACACACACACACACACACACACACACACACACACACACACACACACATGCATGCACACACGCATGCACACACACACACACACACACACGCGAGCGCACAAACACATGTGCACGCACTACATGCCCAAAAGAAATTACATCATATGGTTACTCTGTATCTCACAGTATCTCATTTTTAGTCACATGCAAGTTAAATGCCACATTACACTAATGTATTACTATTAATACTTATATTCATGGCTCATATACAAACGTTAATAAAAAACCTCTGTAAAGCTACATTAATAGAATGAATAGCAGCACAAACGAAGCACATAACCATTTTAAGTAAAAATCATTAGGCTGAAAATCTTATGTCAGCTACAACTTTGTAAAGGAACTAAGCACCTTCAGACAAATCCCTTCCAACATAAATGAAACAAAAACAAATGTGCCCTGTATAGCATATGAAGTAGATGGCATTTGCATGAGAAGGCAGGTTTGCCCTGCTGCAGAGATTTGTATAAGTACTGCAGACTGCATTCCCTCATCAGGCACTCTTAGCCTGAATCACTGTAGTGTGTCACATCTCACTGCTCTTTAGCTTTGCTAGCATAGTACTCCTGGCAGCAAACACCATCCCATCAAATGACTTACCAGTGCAGACAGTAACATGTATAATTCCCAGTGAGCTAGTCAAAAGAATACAAAATTTGCTCTACTTAATGACTTATAATTCTTTAGGGCATGGGTTTTCAGACTATCACAGCTTCCCATTGTTGTTGTGTCTTTCGGCTTTTCCCGGTTAGGGGTCACCACAGTGGAACTCCAGTCCACTAATGATTGGCAGTAGATTTTTACATGCCGAGTTGCCGGCCCTGACGAACAACCTTCAACGAAGGTACGCCCATTCACGCATGTCTCCACACCTACAAATCAAAAATGTACTTTGGGCCTCCTCATATAAAAATGCATACACTGCACTATAACATGTACACATCATTGGAATGAGCAGTATTTGGCTTACTGCAGTATTGTTTTACTGTTGATTGGTGATAAGATGCACACATTTATTGACTTTTATACCTACGCATTTAGTCTGATGTCACATAAAATTATGTGAAATATTTATGTTTTAAGTAGGCAGCTTTTTCATGCTTACTTGGCCCTCCCCTGCAACATGCCTAGGATTTGCCAGGGAGATTGTCCTTACCCTTTCAGAAAGTATGATTTAAAACAAATATTTTCTAGCTGTCAGCTTATATACATACATACACACACACACACACACACACACACGCGCGTGCGCGTGTGTGTGCAGTAAAGTTTGGAGTTCAGAAGTAAGACTATGTAACTTGTTGAGGGAATGCATCTGCTCTTGAGATATTCACTCAGTGAGACTGTACTATAATCAGAGAAATTTTAGCAAAGCTGTCCAGAATTCTTATTCATTTTAAAATAATAACATTGTCTGCATCATTGTAAGTCTGTATCCTGAACATCAAACATGAAGGTATCCTCACACCCATTCCTTACCAAGTAAATACTATGACTTCAAGAACTGGACACCCAAGGAAGGTAAACATACAAATGCTTATATGTGCTCTCAAACAATGATGAACTCCATCAGGCTATTGTAAATGTTCAGGAATACATCAGGAATTTTGTATAGCCATGGAAATGCAGTCTCAAAATGTTTTGGAAAACATGAAGTGCAGGGAAGACTATGTAATTATGAAAGAGCGCTTTATAGAACCTGCCTGGGAGAACTTTCTACCATGTTTGCTACAAACCACATAATTAACAAATGTTGCCATATATATTACTCATGAACCAAATATTGTACTGCTTCTGAAATTTCTAACAAACTTTAATTATTCTAAAAAGAAGTGAGGGAACACTTTGCATAAAATGACAATGTTATCATACCATTGGTGGCAGTGGTGCTCTGAATGCATTTCACTGAGACACAGAGGACTGAAGATGTAGATGGTTGCCTACAGTACAATACAACCGATGCAGTATTCAGGGCACTATGAGAAAAACAAGAACAGTTTCCCCATCTCTGAAGCCATTACACATCGAGGCCAGACATGTACGATCCTTTCGGAGGGACGTGGACTCAAAGAGTTTGGTGAGGAGTAACTGTTAGAAAGGAAGACATTCCAAGAAGAGCAGATAACTGAGAATCTAGGGATACCCTTGTAAACATCTCAGTAAGATAAAACAGCTTATCATGAGAGGAGCAGAAAGAATGCAGCAGAACAGTAGAGATGAAAAAGAAGGTAGTGTGATACTGACAGATTAATGTCTATTTTAGTCCAATGTTCCCGCAAAGAAATTTTAAATCTATAAAGGTTAAAGGCCATTATTGAAATAATTCTTGTAAACCAATAGGACATTTGTTCTAAATGGGAATAACTCCTTGTTAAAAAAGTCTGGCACCAGTTTTACTTCCAGTGTTGCTTACCTGAATCCTAAAAACCTACCCTGAAGTTGTAACTACCTTAATATATGTGGATACTAAAATAATCTTATAAAATAATTTAGCCATACTTGAGAAAGCACAATTTTAAGATCTCTTGTCTGGAAGAATAAGGGTGGTAGACAAGTCCTGTTTCCCATTCATTTCCATGGGGCAATAATAAAGTGAGTAAAAGACATAATTTCAGCACTTCAGATTGGAGTTTGAAGCACTCACCTTCCTGTAGATGACTGTGATCTTCATGACTGCTGCTCTCAGAGGATGCATGCATGCTAACACACAAATGAATCCATTTGCATATACAGTGCTCCAATATGCAGTGTAGACAGCACTGCATGCAGGTATTGCCAAATGCCTACTTTCCTGAATGTGTTCACCAAGCAATGGGCCAGACTGCCTCCATAATTCCAGGATGAGGGAGTTGGCATTGGTTACTGACTGCTATCCTCCCCCAAAGCATCTCCAGTACCTGTGCTGCTAACTGAACATGGGACATGCAGGTCATAGAGCTGTAAACATCTATGCTATGGGGCCAAGATCTTCTTATCCGGGGGCTCCTCATGATGAAATTAGAGGGAGATATCATATTTAAGGTGAGGTCTAATAAATCACTTGCAAGCTTGGTAGAAAATATCAGGGTTTCTAGAGATAAAATGCAAATGACAAACCCAGCCAATTTATTAGTCTTCATGATCCTTCATGGCTGGACTGCACTGAAGCTAAAGAAGGTACACCTCACAGCACTGATGTGGAGACATGGTCAGTGCAAATAATGTAACTTGACAATTCTTTATGAGTATCTCTACTCCAGGGAAGTAAAAGCTATAATGCACTTGATTTTGTTTAGCTATCTCTGTTGCTGGAACCATTTCAAAGCATTTAATTTGGAACTGCATGATTTTCTTTCTTTAACACAGTTTATTTAGCCAGGTGTTGGGAGCCATCTTGGAATCTAAAGTACTTATTCTTGTAACAAAATGTTGTTGCTGCCATTTTCTAAGTGCTCACACACCATTGGCTCTTGCAGAGATGCTAGAGGCTGGTCCTTGTGTTTCTTTTCTTTAATAGTGATTTACAGCATTCCCAGCATGCCATTGCTATCTCCTTGTTTGACTGTTCTGATGTTGCATCTCATTCCACTGCTATGGATACATTTTTTTCTGAAGCATTCTAACAGCAACTACATTATCTTTTAATTTAATTAAAACTTTGCTTAGCCAGGTGTTAAGGGCCAGCTGGCGCACCTTAATGGTTATTCTTATGAGTGAGGGTTAATTATTGCCGTTTTCTAAATCTCTGAGCACCGTTGGCTCTCTCATGGTTTATTTTCTGGTTCATTCTTGTGTTTCTTTTGTTTGCTTTATTATTTTTAATGAAGCCCGGTCTGCCATCACTTTCTTTTGTGGCAGGACTACTCTGATGCTGCACCTCAGATATTTTCAAGCTAAATTGACATTTTTTTTCTCAGTATCTCTACATTGGAGAAGTACACACTATATTGCACTTGATTTGGTGTTGTTATTGTGTCTGTTTCTGAAAGCATTTAAACTTTAATTACATTTTTTCTTTCATTAAACAGTTTGTTTAGCCAAGTATTGAGGACCATCCTAGAAAATGTAGTAGTTATTTTTCATAGGAAAATGTAATTGCTCCCATTTTGTATGTGTCCTAGTACCACTGGTTCTTCTAAAATTATTTGCTGGTTCATGGTCTTCTGTCCTTTGTTTTATAGGTACATAGGTGTATACTAGGCTAACGACCACTGGGGCCCTTAAAAGCCTGACTGTGCAACCCAAATGCGACCTATGAATTTGATTTATATTTGATTTATAGGGGGTGATTTACTTAATGCCTCTGTCTATCAGAAACATAGGAGCTAGACTATAGCTGAATTTCTGATTACCCATCCATACTTCCAAGTTGCAGTTAAATAGGGATAGGGAGGAGCTCTACTTCACATAAATTGTGAGCCTGTTCTAGAGAATGGGAATTCTCTGCGAAACATAAGTGCATTAATTTGGACGTATTTCCAACTTGTCCTATTTATTTTGCAAGCAAATCTTAGGTCATTTAAACAGTAATTCTTCTGCTGATTGTTTTGTGGATGTGCAAAACATTTATCAAAACAGGGTTCAGGGATGCCTTGTATGTCAGGCAAAGACAATTTCTCAGAAGTCTGTATGATACCAAGGAAAAAGACAGGCCCTGGGATTCAAGAAGCTCAGCGCAAGGACAGTTTTAGCCTTGCGCCGAGCGTCCTCACGACAGATGGTGCAGCAGCGCAATATGAATATGTATGAGGGCGTGCCGCCGCACCCTCAACATGCATAGAAAACGTGTGCGAGTGCAGGGGGCATGTACAAGTGCTCTACAGAGGCATAAACATGCCCCGAGAGTTGCACAACCCACTATGCTTATTAGTAGAGCCCGCCTTAAATAGTAAGTCAGTAATTCAGTGTCCGTGGATGCCGAACTGTATTCTAAGCATACAAGAGTGTCCACGAACAGTGAAATAAAATCGAAGTAGTAAACACACAAGCACATAGTGGAATGTTGAGCCCCATCCCTAGAACTTCCACAATTAGATTCCCCCTGTCCCTATTATACATTTGAATTGCTGCAATATCGAAGGTGTAAGCAAAGCGCAGCATGTTTGCATGTCACTGCCCTCCGCCGAGCATAGCTTACACATCAAAATCATTCAAATAGAGAAAAACATGCAGAACCAATGTACATGTCAATAGTGTAGTGTTTAGAGCATCCGCCTAATGAACAGGCATTCACGGTTCGAGCCCAACAATAGCACATATCATTTTCTATGTGGAATGAATGTTGTTTTGCTGTAAAACTGACATAAGAGTATCACAAGAGATGTTTAACTAAATGTCATTCAATCAAAGTGGCACTGTCATAATGAGTAAGGCACTAGTAAGCAGGTGTAAGCACAAAAAAGCAGCAGTAAACATAAGTACCAGTAAGCAAGTCTGAGTGTGCTTGTGCAGGTCTAAGCAGTTCCCAGCATAGGAAATGTATATAAGTATGTACAGATATATAATATATATATATATATATATATATATATATATATATATATATATATATATATATATATATATATATGAAGAAAGAACGACGTAACAATAAAGCATACAAAAAGAATGAGAAGGGAATCAACAGCAACTCCAGTATTATATAGTGCTGTCAGCGTATGTCATATCCAGCTGGGCAGGAGTGAGCAAAGCACTGCTACTCACACCACAGGCAGGATATTACCAGTGGGAGTAACATTGTCGATCTGCTAAGTCTACTTTACAATCAGAGAGTAGTCCCTAGTGGGACTACCCAAAAACTGATAGAATGTTTGGGCATCCGACCATTATACAAGCAAGGGCAGGTATGTTCAAGGACTAAATGGTGGGAGAGCCTGAGAATACATGATTTGGGACAACATACATGTAGGGCCCCTAAGGCTTGGGAGAGGGCAATGTGTGGAGGTGTGTCATGGCTGCGACAGCAACTGGACAATGGATGATATGCATGTATGTTGAACTCGGGTGGGGTGGAGGAACTATGGGTATGAAATTATGGATCCAGGCGTGCCAGGGTTGGATGGGCTGGTTCTAATTGGACCACCTCTTGGAGGGCAGCGAGTTTGTTATAAGTAAATATGCATACACACATGCAGACATCTATATGTAGAAGTACATTCTCTGTAGCACATTCATTGCATTTGCAGACATAAATAACATGAATGTGCCTTTACAAACCTCGACAGTAGATAGAATAACAGGTTGTGCATAAGAGAGAAAGGACGAAACTGCTAAAATGCAGAAGTGTGTACAATGTCTGAAGTCAGTGCTGTGCTGAAAAAATCAAATATGAGGACTTTTCCACGCATGGAATCATTCCTGTGATCTGCTTGCTACAGCAACGCCAATTACTAAACTGGTCTATCTGTAAAAGAAATACGCCGAACACGTACATAATTAGGCTCTAATGTGTAACGTGTGTGTCACCACATAGTCATACTTATTAATTTATTGTAGTGTCATGTTAATAGGAGTAAGGATGTAATGAAGTATAGAGTCTAATCTTGACAAAGACATGCGTGTCCCATGTGGGACAACCCAAGAATTGCGAATAGTGTCCTTTGGTCGCTCATGTCACTAATATTTGTGGACTAAAAGTTTGTAAGTTCTAAGGATACATGGAGTCAACCGATGGGATGGGTCTACAGGAGTAGGGAGTGGCCAATGTGTAGTGGTGTGGATGCATCGCGAATCCAACTGGAGAATGGATGACTGAAGTGTTAGGGAGACATTGGGGTGGGTGTTTGGGAAACCAGGAGTCATGGGTATATGGGTATATATGCAAATTAAGCAGCACAGCAATAGTGTATTGGTTAGAGCAACCACCTAATGGACAGACATTCCCATTCCGAATCCCACTGCATCACATACCATTTATCATTGGTAATCTGTACATGAACATATTTCGACATCTGTCCACTGCATAACCTGCAAAATAACAATTAAAAGTGAACTGGAGTGAAGTGTTAGTGTCATAATAAATAAGGCACTAGTAAGCAGGTTTAAGCATATATAAACACCAGTTAGCGTGTGTAAGTGCGTTTGCGCAGTATGCATTGCTTTATAGGCACACACACATACACACACACACACACATATATATATATATATATATATATATATATATATATATATATATATAAAACTATACATATATATATATATATAGTTGCAGACATATACATATACTTATATATATATATATATATATATATATATATATATATATATATATATATATATGCATGTGTGTGTGTGTGTGTGTGTGTGTGTGCGTTGATATACACAGATATTCAGCTATGATAGGAAACAGCAGACAAGAATGACATGTTTACAGGCTATGCCAATGGAAGTGAGGGACCCATGCAAGAAACATGAAACATGCAGTATGACCTTCCACCCCCCCCAGCTAGACACATGAAACATACACACAAATCCACAAACAATGTAAACAGTCCACTGCTCCCTAGACCACAGGCAGGATGCAACCGGGGGGATACACAGTGCACCCGTGAAATCTAATCTTGGAAAACAGACAGGAGTGTCTCTTGCGAGACACCCCAAAAATTGACAAGACCAAAAGAAGGTGATACTCCAAACATTCTAGATATGGTGTGTACATACCCGGAATACAAGAGTGGGAAAGCCTGATGACCCGTGGGTCGAGACAATTGTATGACATGGGTCCCGTGAAGTGGAGAGTGGGCAGCGTGTAGTGGTGTGTTCAGGACCGACCAAGACCCACAGTAAGGATGAGTGCTGTAGAGGAGGGGCAGGTGGGGGAGCTATGGGTATGTAATTATGGACTTAGGCGTGCAATTGTTGGCTAGCGCAGTCGTAGTAGGACTGCCATGGGATGTAAGTAATATTCCAAAATGGGCATAGCTTACGCCCATACCTCTCAACCCCTAAGAGCAAATCCACTGGACAGAACATAAACCATTGGGGGAACAAATAGGGACCATACCACTCAACCGTCCCCAATTTCCAGGGACGTCCCTGATTTTGACTCATATTCTAACTCTGTCACACTTAATCCCTCCTAAAACTAGTGACTTTTGAAGGAAAGGTGGTGAATTACACGTAATGAATAATGACAACAATTAAGAGTTATGAACATCATTTACCTCAGAAAATGTGTATTAATTCATATGCTCTGAGTCTGTCAATGTATCAGGTTAATAGCACTAATATTTTAAATGTGTCCCTGATGTTGTCATGATGTGTCCCTGATTCAGTTGATATTTGTCCCCAATCGTTTGAGAGGTCTGATAGGAATAGAAAGCACATATTCCACTTACAACCTTAGAAAGATGATAGAATAATAGGTATGCAGTAGCATGATTCGGCTGAAGGATGTGGGTTCCAAAACCAAATTACTTGTTTGTATTGAAGAGTGTCAGTTCCCATGTATTAGCCAGACAGGTGTAGATTGTAAGAGGAACACACCAATAATATGGATCAAACTTTGGACAGGCCGTGGATTCTGTACAGTCGAACGGCATTATTTCACCTAATGGGCAGTCATTCCCAATACTGTAGGCATGTAATCTGATGTAATAGGCATCACAAGGTAATATCATAGTCCTCACTCCCACCCAGGGGTGTGAGTGTCAGATGCAAACACCAAATGCAATAAATTTGCAAGTGCGGGAGCAAGCGGGTGTAAGCCTGTTTGGCCGCCGGTATGCAAGTATCACACTGGTGAAGCAATGTAGAGGCTAACTGAATGTAGGAAACTGTAATCAGAGGTTAGCATTGCTTAGCTCTGCGCAAACCCATGCACACCCACTCACAACTGCTTTAATATGCCTTTATCACTCCATATCCAATGGCCTTGTTCTGCCCAGCAACAAAATAAATGGCCTCTGCAAGGCACAAATCCAGGACCCTGCACACCACAGCCAATGTGATTTACCACTAAGCCATGGCAGATATACAGATAACAGATGCTATCACAAACATATCATCTAGCACAGTCATTCAACAGTATAGGAAATGTATTCCATCATGTAAATGTATGTGTGTGTGTTTATGTCCAGATATAGATGCATATATATATATATATATATAGATATAGATATATCAAGAACATCCCATGTGACAACAAAACATTAAAAAGGAATGAAAAGGGAAACACCAGCAACACCTGTATTATGTAGTGGTGTTGTCCTATGTAATATCAAGACTCCCTCAGACAGATATGTGTCATTAATACATGCAAACATTTGTACATTGGCCAAATACATCACTCTGTGCATTTTATTTACATTAACACAACAGTTCTTGTCCAATCATTATGTGAGAACAGTACTCTTGCAAGGTGCTGTGTGCGACATCATCATCATGAAAAAGGTAAATGGGGTAACCATAGAGGGGCTGGTAGTGTCGTGTGTACAATGTGGTCATCTGCATCACGTGTACCTGGAACCTTTAGGAGTCATGTGCATACCAGGATTTTGTGCCTAACAGACAGGGGTGAGGACAACTAGAGTATGTTGTGATGCAAATTAAAAAGGTTACATGTGTCCAGTGGACACATGTGAAATGGACAGCTATGTATGGAACAAATGTTGTTCTAGGAACAGATTGGCCTTTTGTTTCCGTAGGGTGAGATTGGGATGTGGGGGGAAGGACAGTAGGTATGCTTGTGGAGGATAGGTTGGGTAGGATGACAGACAAGACAGCATACAGGGTCGGTATATGACACATGATACACCTTGGACGGGGAGGGGTGTTCGGCAGTCACAAGCCCATGAGCCCCCATATGGAAACTGTGGGATGGAGGTCCCCAGCCATGGGCAGCCAACACTGCACCAAAACAGCCGCAAAGGTGGCTGTGCTGGTGGCTGTCTAGGAGGGGCAGGCTCACCCTCTAAATGTAACACTCCACCCTCGAGCTGGCGTATCTGGCCTCAAAACCCCTTATTGAGCCCCCTATGCACCACGTCCAGGACTGTACGACAGAGGACAAGTTCCTGTCTGGACCTGCTCCCGGGGGGACAAGCCCCAACCTCAGTGGCGGTTCCACCAGAAGGTGGTGCAGAGCCAACAGAGGTGGAGGTCCAAGGCTGGGCCCTAGATGTGCTGGTGCCCGGTGCCATGGCCAGCTGAAGTGGGACAGGAGGTTCTTCCGGGACCTCCAAACGCATACAGCCTATGGTGTTGCATTTTTAACACAGCTATGGCTTAGTAATAGTCAACAGCATTCAGGATTACTTATAACAGCATGCATAGATATGACCATCAACCCAACACAACAAATGGTATACATTTGCAGAGGGAGCACAACACATGCATATATACTGCATGACATCTGTACAAAGTGTAAAAGACTTGTGACTGCAGCTATGAACAGTGGCCCATTATTGGCATGTCACTGTGAGAACCTCAGACAGTGACTGTCATACCATTGTTTCATGTGACATATGTCCAATCAGGGATACAATGGCAGTAACTCTCATCACTATCACCATGTACTGACTGCAATCCTCACACTATGCTTCTGCAGTTCACAGATGTGTGTTCAGTAAGTAACACGGGAAACAAATGGCTCCACACACTGACCAGTCCACAGATGGCCCTACAGATGGGGTTCTCTCACAAATGGAGCACTGTCTTGTCAGTTTTAAAACATGCAGAATAGCCATTACCACACTCGACTTGTTAAACTGGCAGTAGTCTCAATGAAGCATAGCTACACTTACATGCTGTAGTCATGTTTGGCACATCACCCTCCTCTCTTTAGGCTATTTTCCACTGAGTATGTTGTTTGAGGAATATCCAGATATCATCTGCGATGCCGTTTACCAAACACCAGATCCAGGTTCCACTCACAGCGACTGTCATGGGCAAACACCAACATGATGTTCCTAGATATTGTACTGTGTGTCATGGACAAACACCAACATGATGTTCCTAGATATTGTACTGTGTTTCCATGTGATTGGCTATGGGAACATCACCACAGCTGTTCCACATGCAATCAGCTAGAGGAGGACTGCAATAGATGCAGATGCTATCACCTGATCATGACCATAACTTACAAAACACAAGCTGCTGCTGAGCAGGTGTACAACTCCACATCCCCCAGAGAGTGTGTGGGAGGGACAGACAGAGGCAAAGTACATCAGAGAAAGGCTTGGAGACTAAAACCTAAGCATCGTCTGTCACACACTTACCAGTACAGGGGTGCAAACCCCTGACTGACTAGCCTTTACTATTACAAGTGCATGCAGTTACTCCATGTGCCACAAAGCTGATATGTTGGTGTGCTGTAAGAACATATATGTGTGCTTGTGAGCAACATCTGCAAGAGAGATATAGTAGACATACATTAGGTGTAGCACACATGGCTGTCCACATTAATGCATGTCATTGTCAGCACAACCACACTCTCTAAGGGACTCAAACACATTGCCACACTTTGCCAGGCCCACAAATATACTTCCTAACTACTTAGTTTGCCACACTTCAGTAATGCACAGGTACTACATGTACCACAGGGGATATCCATAGGTTCTATGGACTAGGGCATGTGAATGTGTCTGACATCAGTCAGTATGCCAATGGGAGTTATACTGTGTGTGACTGTGGTTGGGAGCATCATACCCCACACACCGATACAAGGTGCCAGTACTGACATGCATGTGTGCATTGCTTCATGGGTGTGTAATGGTTGACTGTGCAAGATGGCTGTAGAAGGCTGGGTGAGGGGTAATCCTTGGCATCATGCCACCCAACAATGGTGTGCAGTGTGGTCAGGGGTGTAGTGTCGGCAATGTCCCACACAGATGGGTATTGTATGAACTGTCTTGTCATCCTGGTTACCATTGTGTATGGCCATTGCTTTGCAATGCATGCCATTTCTGTGTTTGATAGTCCTTGACATGGACATTGCCTGGGATGTGCATGTCCCACAATAATGTACAGTAACATGTACAAGTGTACCTGGTTTGGCTGGCACATGTTGTGTACACAGACTGTTTTCCTCTGATATGCCAGTACTGGCCTGGTGTGGCAGGACCTGCTTATAGACAGCAGGTTGTCCCTGCACCTTCATTTATAGCATGATCCAAGTATTCCCTGGTGTCAGTGGCATCTGTCCATGCAGGGCATGTGTGTAAGGCATTGTATGGATACTGTGGATCACATTTGATGGCACACATATGTTGCAGGCATCCAGTGGGGAACATAGTGAAGGCATATTGACCGCAATTATGTGCCTATTGTACTGCTGGACAGGGTGCCATGCCCTCTGCAGCCCACTGCAATCACACCATGCCTACTATCTGTCATCAATGTGCAGGGTACTAGCAACATAGCGAGGTATTCTAGGCAAGTGTGTTTGTGTATGACACATGGGTTCGGAACGTATTCTGGGTAATAGTAGTGTTGCATACTTTGTTCACCAGACCTTTTGCCAGATATAGGGGTATGGCTTGCTAACACAGTCCCTTGGCTGATGGACATCTGTACTCCTCGTGAGGTGGACATTATGACATATAATATGGACACCATATAGGAAAACTACAAAATCCACTTCTCACCATGTCCAGTGGTTACACACACACACACACACACACACACACACACACACACAGACACACACACACATACGCACACATACACCAGCCATGTCTTGCAATGGAACCTCTACCTAACTAGTTTATCACACTACAGCATTATGGAGTTACAGTATGTGCTATGGAGATTACTGGGTTACAGCAGTCCCAGAGGTGTATTACTAGGTGGGTGACAGCAGCATTGCCAAAGGTGGTTATGTGAATTGTAAAGAGTGTGCATACTCTAAAAAGCATTGTTTCTTTTTCAGGCAGACAGACACACACAGTTGGCCTGTCTGCGATTAGAGCACCTACCAAACTAATTTATTACACTACAGCATTATGCAGTTACAGAATGTGCCACAGAGATTACTGGATTACAGCAGTCCCAGAGGTGTATTCGTAGGTGGGTGACATCAGCAGGATTTCCAAGAAGGGCATTTATAGTGTACTGTGAGTTGTACATGTCTGTCACCTGCGTGTACCGACTGCTTACTGTCACGAAAACACATTTACACCTACTTACAACTGCCTTATTCAGTCCTAACTGACAGTATCAACAAGCCTTGCAGGTCTTGAACCCTGGACCATGCACACTGAGGTCATTGGATGTACCACTAAGCCATCTGGGTTGTATACATGTTGCATGGTGTTTATAATGCACATCTTACTACAGGTATTCCACAGTACTGAAAACAAATGGGACAGTCACTTTGTGTACATAAGTACAGTACCCTTAAATGTACTGTACACTGTGAAACAACAAAGACAAGTCTACATCTGTACAACTTTCATATATATATATATATATATATATATATATATATATGTAAACACCTACGGGATGTGTGCACACACACATATATATATATATATATATATATATATATATATATATATATATACATGTCTGAACACCTTTTGTGACACAGAAGGGTTCCAAAGGAACTGACGTGTACACAAAACAGAGGCATCTCTTGTGTTATAACATTTAAATCTTAATCAGTTCACCAGAGAAAGGATGGTTGTGTATCTGGAGTTTGTGGTGGGAAATGATGGCTAATGTAATCTACCCCCTAGATTGTGGAGTTTGGGTGGGGGAATGACGGGTATGGACTTACACCCCGGCGACCACTTCTGTGTCACTGCTCGACAGTGGCACAGGAAAATAACATACCCAACTGTAGTCGTGCTTCACTGTGTAGTCTTTACCATTCCTAACTATGTAATACTTTGTAGACACCAGTCACCACAGATGGCTACCATGGTGTGCTAAAAGACATTACACGTGTATGCCTGGCTACAGGGTAGTCACACACACAAATATGCACACACTTGCCAGTATTGTGCATACACATCTTGCCTATGTAAAGGTAACTAGTACAGTGGTATGCAGTTGGGGTATGTGCCACACAACACACACAATTGCACTTACTCTGATACCACTTCTGAGCTGGGTGACATCACAGGGCTGATTACTTGCAGTGGGGAGGGGGAAGAGAGAGGTTTAGCAGTTGACAAGGATAAAGGCCAGTGCAAAGGTGGTATCTCTTTGGAATGCAGCAAAACCCACTGTCATGACAGGATGCAGACACAAATACACACACACAACCACACTCAGCCATTTTCTGACACACACACAAACACACAGTTGCCAGTGGTGGAATCAGAACTTCTGCCTATCTACAGATCACTATTACAGTACTATGCAGTTATGAGGCCCACCACAGAGATTACACATTCCAAGGCAGTCAGAATGCAATGCCCTTCTAATATTGAGGACAACAACAGGGATACTGACAGTCATGAAGTACATAGCTGTAACCCTGTGTGTTTAAAGTAGGTGTCCATTACAACCTGTATGCACAAACAAGACACGTCATCTGCAGGTAGTACATAGGTAGGCCTGAGAGGTATAGTTGTAGGAACAACAGAAACCTGAACTGAAGTATGCCCATCTGTGGAATGGACAACTACTATCACTATACAGGGTTACAGTGGGCATGATCATACACTTAGTAGCACAGGGCAGTTTGGGATGCACTATGACTACAACTACACAAGGTTATACTGGGTATGCTCATACACTTAGTAACAAAAGGCTTGTTGGATGCACTGACTCAAATTACACAAGGTGGCAGTGGGTGCGCTCATACACTTAGTATCACAGGGCTGTTTGGGATGCCCTCTGATTCTAACCACAGAAGGCCTCAGTGTACATGCTCATACACTTACATGTACAGAACATGTTGTAATGGACTCCTATTGTAAACACACAGGTTTACAGCTATTTACATCTTACCTGTCTGTATATATGCACATCATAATGGTTTACTACCAGATACCTGTATGTGGCCCATAAATGATATACCTGTGTCTGTGCTGTGTGATACACATGCATACATGTACATGAGGTACTGACATATATATGTTAAGTATACACAATCATGCATGTGTGGACGTGACAGACAATAGGTTAACTGGGGCACACAGGTGGATGCTACATACATCATGTGTCACACACCTTGCTGCTCTGAAAGGAATACATTGATACCAGGTTGTGGACAGTGGCATTATACTTGGAACAGTGGCATGTGCAAGCATAATGTATGAGCCACATTGTGTAATGGTACTGAGGTGTAGGTGTTAAGATGACCTCTCCCAGCTGTGTTAGTAGTTGTCATTATTAGCAGGACTGCTACCCTAAGTATACCTCACATTGGTTATATACACAGTTTCTGCTGCTGTCCGTCACCTTACATGTGATATTTGCTACCAAGCACATTACTGCCACTTGCAGTGATGTCATGGTATGAGTGTCAACTGCTAGACCAAAACAATGAGCCAATGTCCTACTGTTATTATGAGGTTGTCTAGTGTCTGTCACTCCAGGCTGTCATGACTGAATGACAAGCCTTCAACACAGCACATACATCCATGTTTCAAGTGTGAGTGGATAATACCTAGGTCGCATTTACCCATATAGTCGCATTCCAAGGCAAATGTCCTACACACAGAAGTAACACCCTGATACCTACAAGACAATTGCATTGGATGCTTATGCTAACCAGTGCTAGATGTGTGGCTTTAGTAATCCATTTGATCAATGTAGAACCTACAATGGGAAATACTGACATCTGTGCAGTGAGGAACACCTGGCTGAAGGCTCTATAGTGCACAATTGCACTACCACCATATAACTTAGATCCAAACACGTGGGCTATAACAGTGGTATGGATCATTCCAGGTGGTGGTGTCCACATATTCATAAAGGATATTCACATGTAAAGACCACTACTCTGACATAACTCATCACAGATGAGTCAGGTACAGGTGACAGTGGTAAATGCACAATTCTAGGTTGTATCCTCATATACAACCACCACCTTGCCCCCAGACTACCAACACACATCCATATGTAGTATGACATAGTATGGTAGACCACCAGATAACCTTCAATTGGTTACCCTCTACTCATCACTCATTAGACCCATTATAGAGTACAACCCCCCTTTTGGAATGCACCTCACAAGACATCTGCAGCAGCTGGAAAGGCCACAGAAATACCTCACAAAGAGGATTACTGGACTCAAACAAATGCCCTGCACTGACCGCCTCAAAAAACTCCAGCTTTACTCCATAGCATATTACCTACTCAGAGGTGATCTCTGCCTAACATATAAAGCTATGTCAAACCCAGAGCTGTTGGACATGCTACACCTAAAGAAATCCCAATCCCTCCGAGCTACACATGCTTGGGACCTAAACCTTGTCACCACAATAAACAGGACATGCTGGAGGGATAGATTCCTATCCCAGAGACTTCCCATACTCTGGAACAGGCTACCCATCTATGTCAAGCAAAGTTCTTCATTAGCACTCTTCAAGAAAAATCTTGATGAGTGGATGGGAAATAGGAAATACACCCCGGGGATCACTTCTGTGTCTCTGCTCATCAGTGGCACAGGAAAATAACTTTCTTGGGTGGCATAAGCCAGGGAACCTTGTTGGCTAGGCTTGCATAGGCCCTTGGGCCGATAGCCTAGTACCTACCTATGAACCTATGACTGTACCTAGGCCTACATCAACTGTGCAAAGTACCCATGTACAGACACAGCTGCATAATGTGTTATGCAATGTAATAATACCACTGTTTGTAACCAGCTCAGTTGTACACATACCAGGGTCCCTCAGATGTTGTCAGCATTAATACAGTCGACTATTGCTGTACACCAGTAAAGAACACCCTCGTGGTTGGATACAACCTAACTGTACCTGCCCTGGATATGTACATCCCACACTTATGCAACATAAATGACATTACCATAGCTTTCGTTATCCATTCTACATACAGGTGGCTACAGTCATTACACACATGCACATGGCAGATAGCATGTTAACAGTACATAAGGTTTGATATCTATGTTAACAGAGGTAATATTCCCTCTCTCCTGGTCAGCCATGACACCTATTATATCATACAACAACCCATGTGGCATGTATGTCATTAGACATGTCCACCTAATGCAATGCCTACAAACATACCCAAATAACAGGATCATAGGACCTACACAAGGCCTGTATTGACAGACTCAGGGAAATCCAGCTCTGCTCTGTATGTTCCTGAGTAGTCACAGGTGATATATTCATGACATGTACAGCCGTATGAGGCCACAGCTCCTACATATATCCCATGTCAACAATTGCAAGCCATGCATGCTGTGTGTTGTCTGGACATTAGTTTTAGTACCACAATAGCCAGTACATGCTGGGGTGAGATATTTACAAGCCACAGACCTCTCACATGCTTGAATGAGTGCACTGCCTAGCCTAACAGAGCACATTTCTGGCACTCTTCCAGTAAACATGAGGTGTGTGTGGCAAATATAATGTGCTCACTGTTGACCATTACAGTGCCCTGGCTTCACTATGGCACTGTCAAGTAACAGTTTGTAGGAGCATGATATGGAATAATGCTGTGTGTGTCTTGCTGATATGTGCTGTTGTCATATATGTACACTTGGCTACTTGGTTAAGGTGGTTGTGTCCTACCTGTACATGAATACAACATCCATTATGGTGTAATGCTCGGCTATGTTTCACACATGGCGAGGGGAAGGTGTGGAATGTATCCTCTTGAACTGCTAGTTCACTTAATGATGTAGACCGCATATGTGTACATGTATTGTATGTTTGTGTAGATTCCATGTGTGTGCAGTGTCTGATGTTTGAAGGTGACTGTTGTCTTAGTACATCATGCTGTTGCAATACAGCCTCAACATTGCCAACTGTATATGGTGATATGCTATAAGTACAGTAAGCTGTACATGAGGTATGGACAGATGTTTGGACATGACTACTAAGTGGTGGGGCTACTTTGCAGATGAATAATTACTGAGGACAGCTCACTGGTGTGTTACAACCATTTCTACAATAACCTGTGTAACTGCTAAGGTCTGGTTTTGTTAATTGAAGTGGAAGACAGACAATGTAGAATGCAGTAAGGGTGACACTGTAGGCAAACCTCTTGACACCTGTAACAGTAATACCTCCCCTGTGCATATATTGTGCATATATCAGCACAGTTGGCAAAGGAAAGAGTCAGTAAGCTTTGTAGCAAACGCGATAGTGCTGTACTTCTGTAATACCTATCATGAGATAGGCAGGTGTTTGATTCACAGTACTGGCATGTGTGGGTGTGTGTGTGTCCATATATATCACGTATGGTTGGGAATACATCCCACATGTTTTCACTCTCTTAAACACTGTTGCTGACATCAGTACAGAGTGAAGTGTAGAAAGAAAGACATAGGCAGGTGGTTGAACTTCAGACATGTCAAGTGTCTGTACGTGTGTGACATATGTGTATATCTTTGTGAATGCCACAGTGTGTGTGTGTGTGTGTGTGTGTGTGTGTGTGTGTGTGTGTGTGTGTGTGTGTGTGTGTGTGTGTGGATATGGCTGTCTGTGTGCATGGCTGTCCGGTCCCTGGGGTGAGGCTGTATTTTACCATAGTGAAATGTCAATGCCCCTTCCTCCATCCACTCAATGGAGTCTAGTATCCCTGTTGATATCATCAATCTTAGATGGGCATTCTAACTGCCTGTTAACATGTACATCCTGGGGTGTGACTTGTTGTTACATAGCCTACTGATGAACCCCCCTCCCCACATACACTCACTGCACTGTAGTATCCCTGTCAATGTCCTCGATCTTAGGCCATTCTGACTACCTGTACATGTGTAATCTCTGTGGCGCGTCTTGTAATTGTGTAGTACTATAATGATGATATGCACATAGGCAAGGGTTCTCATCCAAACACTGGCAACTGTGTGTGTGTGTCAGAATGTGTGTTACTGTGTCTGTGAATCCCTGAGTGTGTAGGTGTGTCTGTGTTTGCATGCTGCCATGGCAGTGGGTATTACTGCTTCCCAATGAGATGCCTCTATTTCCACTGGCCTTTACCCTTGTCATCTGCTATACCACTCTTTTACCTCCTCCCTGCTCCAGATAACTATACCTGTGATGTCACCCGCTATGGAAGTGACGGCTTTGAACACAGTAGCTTACTACACAGCTATCACGCTCTTGGATCATTAGAACAGTAAGCATAACTGAAACATGGGAGATTATAACTGTGACGTGGAAGCTACAAAGTGCATGAAGGTATTGTCATACAGACTTGTGAGTAGTCAATATGTACATATGGGACACTAACTGCAAACACCGACATCCCCTGGCACATGCAACTACACCTGAAAGAGGAAGGCAGAACATCAAGATCAAAACGCTGTTAGTGTTGTTACACATGATACATACTGTCAAACGTACAAAATGCATTCTAAAACTGTAATACATGGTATGTCTGCTGCCTGTCAACACTACTCAACAATATTAATCTACAATTGTCTACCTAGTATGTTCACCCTGTGCATCAGACCATATGAGCATATGCCTGCACCAATGGTGTGTATGACAGGGATGCTGCACAGGCATAATCATATGCACAGGGTGATAATGTTTGCCAGAGGCCTAGGCTGCGCCATTGGATGACATCATGTGTGTGCATTAGGGCCTATGATATCATGGGGTGTGTGTGGATGTTATGCATGTGTGTGTTGAGGTGCCCTACATTTGTTTCCGGTGTGTGTGTGTGTGTGTGTGTGTGTGTGTGTGTGTGTGTGTGTGTGTGTGTGTGTGTGTGTGTGTATGCATGCATGCACACAGGTCTGGCATCTGGATGGCCTTCACAAGGGTATTATTTACAGCTGCAGATTGTACAAGGCAGGTTTCACAGTTTACAGTGTCTGGCCACGGCCACGTGACCTGTGCTTGCCAGGGGTTGCACGGGCACTACCAGGCAGAGGTCCAGATTGGCTATTGTCTGATGACACATGTCCCTGTCCCTGTTGGGAATGTCCAGGACCAAGTGCACAGGGCCTGCTGTGTCCTGGTGTGGACTGCACAGCACCAGCTGCACTGCTGCTGCTACCACCATTATGGGAGCAGGCATGTGCAGTAGCATGTTCATGTAGACCTTCAACAGGTGATGTAGCTGACCTACGTCCACGTGCCTGATGCTTCACTCCCACCAGATGTTCCAGCACAGACATTCCACGCTCGAGAATTGACATGCCACAGTCAAGGACTCCCACCATGTCACCCAATCATCTATCCAAAACATCTGCAAGATGATGGTGAGCATTTGCAATTGCCTGGATGTTGTCAGTTAATGAACGGACAGCAGCCCTCTGAAGCCTCAGACCTTCTCTGTTGTGCCCTTCAGCATGTGCCTATGCCTCCATTACAGCCCAAAACATGCGGCTGGTGACTCCAGCTGATGGGCTTTGTCTTTGCAGGGGCATGTTAGCCAGTGGTCCTCCTACGAGCAAGTGCTGGGCACATGCCTGTGTGGGACATCACCAGTCAGTTGATTGGGATCATGGTATGCAGGCACACCCTCCATAGTCTCCACACTTCCCTGTTCCATGCTACCACCTGCCAACTGTCATTCCTCTATGGCCAGTGGTGATGGAGTATGTGTAGGCAGGGGAACTGTATGCGAGGATGAGGGGGGTTACAGGTGGAATGGCAACCAATGGCACAGATTCAGCCCCTGACAACTCTGCCTGTGCCTCAATCATAGTATCATCATCACTGCTAGAGTTTGTGGGGACACTAACATCAGGTGGACTGCAGGAGGCAATGCACCTACATCAACACCTGTGAGAGGAAGACAAGAACTGTACATTACAAGTTATACCAGACACACACAGACATACACAGACACACACACACACACACACACACACACACACACACACACACACACAGACACACAGACACACAGACACACACACAGACACACACAAAGACACACACACACACAGACACACACTACATGCAGGTGATATGGTGGTATGGCAAATGGTATTCAGCTTAGACAATTATAGTGGTAGTTATCATACATCCCTGAGTTGCACACAACAGCATACATGTGTTATAGCAGACGGCATGCACCTTATACAATTATAGTGGTGGTTAGCATACATACCTGTATTGCACCATTTGTGTTAGTAGCCTATGCCCCATACCTGCAACACAATGCATGCACTTTGCACCATTGCACAGCACTGCCATGGTGTGTACAACATACACTACTTGTTAACAGACCATCGCTGACCTTTGTACATCTGCCACTGATGCTTTGTGTTGGCCACTGCCCCTATGTGTGAGGACATGAGCAGAGGGGTATGTTGACTGAATACTATGTTTGTCTGAGCCCTAGTTTGCATATCTCCCCCAAAGCAGTGCATGTCTGTTCAACATTATTCCGCCTAGCCCTGAGCTGAGTCTACAGACATTGTGCGTGTGGCTGTACACACATGTTTGACATGGCTGTCCCTACTTTGCAATGGTGCCACAGACTAGCACAGGTTTACAGTACACCGGCCTGATGTGTGGCATATGACCTTGCGAATCACATGTAGTATGCCATGTTTTCTGCTGATGTGTTGAATGACATGCATACATGTGTAACACAATGGTGTCCTTTCCAATCTACAGCACAGTAATGGTGTCCCAATGCAGGGACGTGTTAGACTAGCATGGGTCTTCAGCTGATGCAATGTTGTCTGTCCACCCTACAAATATGCAGTGACATATTGCACATTGAGCTGATGTGCATAGCCCTTGCAGGGCATCATGTGGCTTCACAATTGCTATACAGTGTTAGTTACTGACACAGTTCATAGCCATGACTATGTTCATATACAATACATATCTAATGTGGAATGTGACCCACGTCACTGAGGTGTATACACACTAAACCCTAATGTGGAATGTGTGACACAGGTCACAGAAGGGTATACGGATGACACCCCTGCATGGGTCTATATTAGAACACCAAACATTCGAAATGTCGAGTGTTCTAATATCGAACCCTAGCAATCGAAAAAAAAAAACATCGAACATTTGGAACAGCAAATTTTTTCCGAGGGAAAAAATTTGCTGTTCCAAAACACATACACACAACACAAACACACCAAGCAAGCAGCAATCCACACACATACACCTAAACTCTAACACCTAACCCTACACTAAACTATATAAACACCACTAATTATCCACTTACCTTATCCCAAACTGTAACCCTAAGGACCATAACTATCGCACAGTCACCTCACTCGCACCCTAACCCTAACTCACCTAACCCACCCTAACCCACATGTCCACACAATCGTACACTTACCTGACCCGTGCCCTAACCCTAACTCACCTAACCTGCCCTAACCCACACATCCACACAATCGCGCATTTACCTGAACCCGACCTGTAACTTTCCACCAGAGCACGGAAAACACCGAAGCAACAGAAATGGACAACCAAATTATTTCCCTAAGGAAGAATTTGGTTTCCTGTTACTTTGATATTTTCAGCATTTCAAATGTTCGGTGTTCTAATATAGACCCCCCCCTGCACATCTGCAACCATATTACTGATGCCTGACAACTATGCCCACACATGGCTAACTTAGCAGTACTCTATGTCCCACATGCCATCTGTGAACCTCACACACATGAGGAGCAGGCATGACAGTGGTATCTGACACCAGCAAGGAGAATGTACTGTATCTGTGACCTGATGTGGTTGTATGTGTATGTTGTGCAACACATGCATGTATTTGGATACTGTATAGGTGAATGCTTTCATGTCATGAAACATTCAATATGTTCAAGACATGTTAAGTGGTGGTTTCATGTTATGCCTACACAAGCTGTGCACAGGCTTGTATGATGTTTAGTGTTTCACATCTGCAATATCACCATTACACAAAGGCCATAGTTGTATTGTGTCGAGCCAATGTACAACAGGGTGTACACACATGTACATCACGTCTACTGTGTGTGTTGTTTTATGTCTCTGGCCATCCTCCATGGCCATGTGTACACATGTGCTGTCCAATGGTTGTGATGGCCATCTATTTCACATGTCAGTGTTATCCCATATGACATACACCCATAGATGTCGTATGCTCCACTGAGGACAGGGTTATGCAGACAAAGGGTGGTATGTATGGGATGTGAGACATCATGTTTTGCAGGATAGTTGAGCAGTGTTGCAGTCAGCCCACTACATGTCATGGACATGTTAGATAGCACATGACATTTTGTGACATTCATAGCAAGGGTATAGTCCACAAGGGTGTATCCTGTGTGCCGGTCATACTCCAGCTCCAACACATTTAGAGTGTGTGCGCACATATGCTCTCTATACAGTACTGTTTGTATTCCCAACATGTGTAATGCTGATATGTAGTACCTGTCCCTACAGTGAAACACACCTCCACCATTGTATTCACAGTTGTCCACACATCTGGCAATGACAGTTTGGAAGGTTTAGTGTATGTGTTTCATATAGTCTTCAATTGTTTCACATGGGTAGTCACTGTGATGCATTGCAGGTCTGACCAGTGTCTATTAACAGGACCACCATACATTATGTGTACGTGTGTTATGGCAGATAGCATGCAATTAATATGATCTGTGCATTATCAAGCCTGGTAAATAATAACAATCTCACCTGACACAGGCTGCTGTCGCTGCAAAATGCCAGAGGTACCTAAACAGGAGTGTCACAGCAGTAAGATCATCATCCACACCTGTGTGATAGCTACAGGGTGCTATGTCCATGTTAGCACATAAGCCAGTACAATACACTATACTATGGAGTATGCACATTTGTGCATACATAGAGTAGCACACTATAGTATGTCACATGTGTGCATACATGCCTTGCATGTGATGTTATATTACATATTGTACAGTAACACATGTAACTACGTGAAATATAGTTGTGTTATATGTGCAGTATTGACTTACCAGGCAACTCCAGGCTCAGTGGTTGAGAGACACCTACCTCCACAATACCAGCTAAAGCTTGTGTATGGAGGTCTGCAGGTGTCCCCAGGTTGGCCAGTAGCTGCTTGGTACATGTGAGTGGGGGCTGGGTGAGTGGCCCCCCCACCAGTTGCACCTTGTTCCCTGGCAATGGAATTAGCACGCTGTTTCACCCATCTTATGAGGTCAGTGCAGTGTCAGCGCACCTGCTGATAGGTGCGATTGTGACCACCAATATCATTTACCCTCCTGCGGAGTTCTTCCCACAGGGCATCCTGCTGCTGTGCATCCTGTGGCACATGGCTGAAGAGTGTTGTACTGTTGTTGAGGAGGTATGGGATGAGGACCTCATCCTCCAAGCAGGTGTACACTGGCAGCCTGCTATGTGGCATACCTGGAAGACATAATGATGGAGACAGGTCACAGTAACTCAGAGAGAAGTACAGAAGTACAGCTGAACATACATGTCTATCACATCTATTAAGATTACAAATAAGTCTTTGCAAATCTACATGACACTAACACCACTGACATGTTTAAGTCACACACATTTGACACTTACTGGTGATGTGATGTTATCGCCATATATGTGTGTGTCATGTGATGACATTGCTCATACTCCATGTGGATGTTGCATTGACGTGGGCATGTCTGTTTGCCTGTACTGGTGTCTTTACCTATCAGCAGATGCCTGGATGTGTTCACATTAATGCAATTGACCTTAATGCTGTGTATATGTCACATATATAGTCATACATAGCCATTAGGGACATGCCCTGTGACCCTGCAGACTTGCAAGCATGTATGTGTTTTGCCATATACATCTTCATGGCATTGTACAGCTGTGTAGCATCCTGCCATGTATTGCCTGTGTTGCACATGTGTAACACATGGGAAAATAGCCTGCCTGATGGTATTTGCAGGGTTGGATATCAACTATAGCATGTATGGTCATAGTGAACTAGTAGGCTATATGCTCTGGGTCATTTATGAGCCTAGGCAGACAGGTTACCTAGCCATAGGCAACAGATAGGTAAGTTTCAGTGGCCAGTTCAAGCAGTGCCACAGAACTGATCCACAGGGTTACTGATATATTTGGCATGCGGTCATCACACCATGTCACAGAGAGGGGTGATGTGCAGCTTCACTGGACACGGATGCATAGTATGGCAAGAGTATGTTAAGTGTATGGGACAGAGATCTGTTAGGCATGTTGTGATCCTTGTACTAGAAAGGTGGATGTCCATGAAGTATGTGTTTATTTGGGATCAGGATGTGTTAAGTGTAGCATGTCCAATATCTCTGGGTTGGACATGGCTTTAGTCAGAGTAGGCTGCATGCTACATAGTGGAGCTAGGGATTGGGAAGGGCAGTGTAGGCCATCTACACATGGGCAATAACCCTTAAAGGAAATATGTGATCTATTATGGGTCACATCAGTGTTGAGTATGGCTGAACAATTATCACTATATTCATGGATGGCACCCTGTCATGATTAGGGATGCCACATACAACTACCAGACTGGTGTGGTGAAGTAACTATCAAAGGAAAGACTACTGTCCAGCTGCATCCCATACACACACAGCTGCCATTATGTTGACCGCTGCCTAGGTGGTAGTTCATGGGTAGAGGGTTTTTAACATAGGGGATGACAATGCAATACTTAGCTGTCAGATTGTGACCAAATGTCACACACCACACATCTGACACACAAAGGCCCTTCTGTATGTTGAACGCAGCACACATTGAGTCAACTATTGCTCCTAGTTCATAGTCATTTGCAAACATCAATAGGCATATGCCTTCTGTGTTAGTCTGTGTGGTATACATAACAAAGAGGGGGAGTACCTGGAATGAACCCTGTATTACTGTGGCTGGCACTGGTTTGATGTGCGTGTATTAGTCAGACACCTTCTGTAGTGTTGGCTCTGCTAGCAGTCCAGTTGCTAACCACTCCTGTGACATAGGAATATACACCTAGTTTACTGAGTGTAGCTGGAACACAGTATGGGTGATGGTGTCCTACGACCTGGCAAGGTCATGATATGCAGTGTGAATCAACCCTGTCATCTACATCTGTACTGAGTACATCAAATACGTTGATCATGGTTCATGGCCTTGCAGACCAGACTCAGCAGGGTAGTTGTGCACTATTTCCCATTATCAATGGTGTCTCCACCTTTGTGGGGTGTGATAACTGTTGCTGTGTACCATTCGATGTGTACACAGCCTGACATGGACTCCAAACAGAAAAATAAAACCAGTAAAACGAAAAAAAATAACGGTACCAACTGCAGTCCAAATGTACGTTCTTACAAAACTTGTTTACTTTGTTAGCGCTTTCATGCAGACACTCTCCGCACTTCTTCAGACAAAGTTACAAACGTGTATTGCAGTTTATATAGTCACATACACAATTGATTCATTAAACAATTAAAGACAATTAATTTGATGTGAATCAAATTTCACAATTACACAGTACTAACATTCTATACAAATACCAACACCATACTATAAATTTGAAATACATAAAATGTTTGTTCACAAAAATAATTTTTAATTCTATTTGGTTTTTATATACTTTTTTTAAAAATTCTTTGTTTATCTAATATATATAATAAATGATCGACTTAAAGTTTCCTGGTATTTTTGAAATTTATAAAACAGGTTCAATTATAGATTGCATAATTTATGCAATAACTAAATATTTGGTCTACCTTGTAATGGCCTTAAGTTTTAACAGACATTTAATCGAGCAGGTCTCATTGAGACCCGGGTGGACTTGGGCATTGGTTTTAAGTTGCCATAATAGTTCTTGTTCCTCTAGCAACAAGTTCCAAGGCCATTACAAGGTAGACCAAATATTTAGTTATTGCATAAATTATGCAATCTATAATTGAACCTGTTTTATAAATTTCAAAAATACCAGGAAACTTTAAGTCGATCATTTATTATATATATTAGATAAACAAAGAATTTTTAAAAAAAGTATATAAAAACCAAATAGAATTAAAAATTATTTTTGTGAACAAACATTTTATGTATTTCAAATTTATAGTATGGTGTTGGTATTTGTATAGAATGTTAGTACTGTGTATGTAAAAAATGCTTTGAACATTGATTCTTTTAAACGGATTTTAGTACTGCATATGTTAAAATTGTGAAATTTGATTCACATCAAATTAATTGTCTTTAATTGTTTAATGAATCAATTGTGTATGTGACTATATAAACTGCAATACACGTTTGTAACTTTGTCTGAAGAAGTGCGGAGAGTGTCTGCATGAAAGCGCTAACAAAGTAAACAAGTTTTGTAAGAACGTACATTTGGACTGCAGTTGGTACCGTTATTTTTTTTCGTTTTACAGCCTGACATGGAGCTATGATTGAACATGATGTGTATGTGGATAGCTGATTGTTCTTACATTTGTGTAGGATACAACCTGGGATGTTGACAGGTCCCATGAAAGCTGTATGTATGGCTTTAGAGAGTACAACTTGTACCTGCATAGTTGTTATTACAGGGGCCCTGTAGTACATGGACATATTACTAAGTGTACCTGCTGGGGGTGGGGGGGAGGTGTGAGTGGGTTTAGGTTCTCCAAGACCCTAGCTGATTGAATAGGTGCTATTTCTGTAGGTGCAGTACTTTCCATGCCATAGTGCTGCGCAGCACAGCAGGTCTTGTCATTGCCATTACGATTAATGACACAGCTATAGAATGCTCTGCACTTCGCCTCATAATATGTGGCTGATTAGTTTCACAGTAGCTTTGTGTGGTTTTATATGGTGTATCTGCAACTTACTGAGGCTGACCAGGGATCACCTACATTCATGTGTGTTCACTCTTGCAACAGTTACTACCTTCTGTGGTACAGTTTAAAGCATGGTACCACCAGTTTGCCTTCTTGTTTGTGTTTGGTTGAATCTCGGTTCTGTTTCAATGGCACAATCACAGCACGTATGTGACTGCTTAAGGTTCATTTGTGAATAGCATATTGGAATTCAGCAGCATGCATCCTAGGCATGTGTTTACAGGAATAGTGAAGGGGCAATTCACTAGACTCACTAGGATTATTCAAGACCCAATGGAACTTGAGAAAGAAGCAGACAACATGGAGAATATTTTTCTCGCCAGAGGTTACAATAGGGAGTTAGTTAAGGAATCTAGGCATAATATTATTCCTTCATGTAGAGTAGTGAGTAACAAGGAAGAAGAGAATAGTGCCAATGGACAAGCTTCTGAACAAATATTCATACAGAAAGATCTGTCTTCTGCCACTAATCAAATGAATGTAGTTACACACTATAGTCGGGGGTGTTATGATAGAAACAGAGTGGCCTATGTTATGAAGTATTCGAATGATAATGAGCAGATTAGGAAGGTTATAGTTAAGAACTGGAATATACTAACAGTTTCAGAAGAAATTAGAACTCTTGTTGGCAATAAACCCTTGTTTATATTTCGAACATGCAACAATCTTAAAGAAATATTTGCCAGAAATTTTGCTAATGGAGTCACATACTCTGACTCCTTAACCCCAGGAACGTTTCCATGTGGATCTTGTAACATGTGTAAATATATTACTGATGAGCAGTTCTATACCCATGTACAGAAAGTTTTTATATTCAAACCCACGAAGCACTATGATTGCAATAGTAATAACTTGATATATATGGCTAATTGTACTGTCTGCCCTGCTTTTTATGTTGGTTTAACAACCAGAAGACTAAAAGATCGTATATACAACCATACGTATGACATACGCAAATCTAAAGACACCAATGCCCTTGCCAGGCATATTCAGCAATATTCTAACCATGACTTCAGGTTCAGGGTTTTACAGACCTTACAGAAGAGCAACAGATTGGGTGATAATACCAACCATTTAGCTAAATTAGAATTAAAATGGATCTTTAAAACAGGAGCGCACAGAGATCCAGGTATTAACAATTACATCTCTCTGAGGCCCATATTGAAGTCATAGAATATATACTTAATGAAATAATGATTATTTTGAATATATTTCGCCTGTTTGATTGATCTGTTAAAAAGCTAATATTAGAACCACAATAAGTTATTAACTGATAGATTATTCTCTTGTCTAATTAGGCATTTTATTGCAACTTAGGCATGTCAGATACAGATCCACAATACACACACAATTCATGTTCATAACAAAGTGCTCTTACACCAAGACAGGCATGAAGTGATAAGCATTAGTTTCACACAGGCCTGACTATTGAACCCAATATGTCTTTATATAAATTAAATAATTCCAACAATATATTTGATGATATTTAGTATATGAGCTAGAGTATGAATGTGATAAAATTCCATTTTAAAGTATGAGTTATATAAGCTGGTCAGTTAGTGTATTCTTTTACAATAAACAGAGTAAGGGTTCTTTAGTATAGATGATAAAAATATTCGTAATCTAGAAACATGAAACATTTGGGAAACTTATGGTTAGTTAATATACTGTACTTATCAGTACGGCAATTTAATAATTTTAACTTAGTTCATAACTTGAACCTCTTGACATGTCTAGTTTTTTGTCTTGAGTGAGGCTTAATGAGACAATAGTGTTTTGGTGGAGAATAACTAATTGTAGTTTTCCAATGAACAGTATAATAAGTTATGAGCTGTAAGATTTTCTAGAAATCAAGTAAGAGTTAGTTTTGGTATAATTTCAGTCTCTAACACTAGTTTAAATCTATGACAATATATATATTGGGAAATATGGAATGTCTGAAATATAATAGGATTATGTATGTATACTATATTTAGATACCTGTTTCTTCAGAGCTGTTGAAATTAAATATAATTTTGTTTTAGTATAATAATTTTTAATATGTTCTTTAACCTGTGAATTATTTCCTTTCTATATTTTTTAATATAAAGTTAAGGTTCATGTAGTACTAGATGCCAACATGAATCATAATAAGAGCCACAATTGTAACTAGGGTAGAAGTATGGCTTGAATATTGCCTAACTAATTGTTTAAAAGGGTGACTTCTAAACTAAGAAACAGAAGGTTTTGGCATTTAATATGAATTTACACCTGAACGAATGCAGGTTTTTAAACTATGGATATACATTTCTGAATTGGCGCGGATTTCCGCTAGAATCTGCAGCTGTTTTTTCAGCGTTACTAAAATCATTGTAAATAGCAGCAGAGTGAGTTTACTATTATCCAATTGTGCATAAAATATTTAAGAAGTAAAAAGAGGAGCATTGAGTGACATTGTTTGCAAGTTTTAATAGTTGAACTAAGCACCGACACAGAGCAACGTTTTGAGACGTAGCTTATTTGAGCTCTCTTAGCGTTAATTTTAAATAAGCAAAGCTACGTATGCAGCATATTATTGCTGTTTCAATACAGTGCTTGATTCTAAGGGGATTAATTCCTATTTTATTTTATTTTACTAAATGTAAAATCTCATGCTCTTGAATATATATGATATTTCTAATATATATTTGGCATTACACCTTTGTCAAATGAACAACCATCTGCCCTTTAACAATGTAATTTGGATTTACGGAGGGACAATGCAGTCAGGGTTCATCAGCCTGCATTTAGCACAACCCTAGAGTAATGTTTTGGAAGGAAGTGAACGGAAGTTTTCTATTGATTATTCAACAAATAAAGAATTAGGAACAGAATATTCTTTTTGATTTAGAGCAGAGACAATTTCAAGGCAACTCGCTCACAATTTATTTATTTTCACGCTCTTTAGAAATACTAGTAATCAGGAGTGTTTAGAATATTAAGGCTTATAAACTAGATGTGAATGCGTTGAAGAACTGCTTGTTTTTAATAATGCATTTTTAAATTGAAAGGTTCTGCACATTTCTATGTCATCTGCTATACGAACAACAGCCATACCCTTATTTAATTGTATGCCTCATTGTGTAATGGTTGAATTTTACTCCTTAATTGTTAGCAAGCTGCTATTGGATGTTGATGACTATTTGAACAGTGAAACTTCTTAGTTTAATTGTGATCTGAGGAAGCGTGCCATGTGCACGCGAAAGCGCTTATCCCTTTATTTTTCACGTTTTTATGCTGATTTTTGAATAAAAGAAGATTGTGCTCTTACTTCTCGTGGTGTGTCCTGAGGTTTTCGTTTGGACTACATTCATGTGTGTTCACTCTTGCAACAGTTACTACCTTCTGTGGTACAGTTTAAAGCATGGTACCACCAGTTTGCCTTCTTGTTTGTGTTTGGTTGAATCTCGGTTCTGTTTCAATGGCACAATCACAGCAAGTATGTGACTGCTTAAGGTTCATTTGTGTAGGATTCAGTATTTGCACATGCATTGTCCATCTACATGGGTGCCATGACAGTCACCACTTTGCTCTTAGAAAACATAACATTGGCATTGGAGACTGACTATGTATATCATACTGTTAGCCATGTTTGTGTGACTACTGTGATCCAGGTCATTGGGGTTGATGGCATTCAGCATGCATTGAGTGCAGGTGTTGGTACATGAGGAGTCTTCCCAGTTCATAATGGAATAGTTGACAGTAGCCATTATTATGGTTTTCTGTCTCAGACCTAATCTTCCCCATTACAGCACATTATGACAGTTGGGAAATCCGCGGCATGGTGGATGATCTGTTGCAAGGTGCATTTTTAATTCCACTTTGGCACAAAAGTAGTTGCTCAGCATAATGCATCTGAAGTTATGCAAGTGCAGCTAGCGTGGGGGTGTACATATCCTTCAGGAATATGGACACACCTGTGGCCCATGTGTTCCAGTAAAGGATAATGGACAAGAGGTGAGGTATGTGTTATAACATGGTCATGCAGGTGTGCTCTCCGCAGCATTGAAACATGTCTCAGCCACTGCACAGATATGTTCTCCATGTTAGGGATTGACGTATGTGTGTTTCTGACATGTATCATTGTGTAGTGATACCCGCAGTTTACTGCCTGGCTGTCCCTGTAACAGCAGTGGACCTTCACTTGAACTGAGCATGATGAAGGCACTATAAGGGAAGCATGAGCCCTAGGCAGTATCCAGATTCCCAGGAGTGACAGGTGCAGGCCCTGTCTGGCAAACCATCATGGTCTGTCAACCATGTTATCCCAGGCAGACAGATACTGGATACCCTTTGACTTGCACCACTACATTAGACAATTGTGGAATACAATCCTTTTGTCCATGCACTGCAGTATCATTCTGGTCAATGGCAGAATTCTACCCAGGCCTTGGGACATACCTGCATGGGCTACAAGACCTGACAGTTCCTACATGTGTTTCCATGCAGTCCAGGCTACTGCATCACAGGTCCTGCACAACAACACGGAATATGCCAGAGCCATGTGTATAGTTCAAAAGGTGGTCTGAGTGTATGGGTATGTGGCTAATCATGGCAGACAGGCAGCTGACAGTATGTATGCCCTCATATAGGTTGGTGTGTAACATAGTGCTAGAGATTGCATTCACAAATGAGTACTGTAGGGCATGTTTCTGGCCAGGTGTTCTGAGGTGTGGCAAAATTATGCAAACTATGTCATATAGTTTGTGTATTTTGTTGTCTGTCTCTTCCAGCTTGGGAGGTCACTTGTTTGGCCAGATACTTAGAAGCGTCTGTGAATGTGTGCGATTTCTGGTAGTATGTGTGGGTGTCCTTACTGTATTCTGGTAAGGGTATGTGTTGGTTGTGCTGATGAGATGCATGTGTTAACCTACAACTCATGACTCTCCAGTCCAGTCATGGCTGTAAACTGGACTGCCTTCCAGCTTACCCCTGTAGCTGTATCCCAGACAATGTGTGGGGTGTGGTGTTAGGTGGGTTTGACAGTGTACATGGCATTGAGACTACATTCCCCCAGGATGGCCACATACACAAAGCTGACATTAGTAAACACCAGTAGCTGACTAGTGGACATGCCTGTATGAGCATTCAGTACTACAAGTACCAAGTACTGTATTTAGTTTACTTATTGCTTATGAAGATGTTATCGACAGTGATGCTCACACATAAATATTTGAGTTATGGGCGTAACAATACTGGCTATTACGGAAACATTGTAGATACCTTTAGCAGCAATCCTCCTCTAAGGAGCACATCACATCCTGTTAGTTTATTACAGATGATGCAAGTGTCTACAGGTCTGTTTCCTTCTCTGGGTATATACTCACATATCCACCAGGACCATGAGCTCTGTTGGGCACAGACACCTACTCTCCAAACAGAGTCATGTATCAATAGACTCTGATGCCACTATCAACATGATCAGGATATAATCAGATAGTGTAAGCCATCACCTATGAAGCTGCTATTACACATGGGCAGCAGTCTCCTACATCTTACACTCCTACTGCAGATGTTACACTGGAGTTAAAGATGATATGCAACCTATTTCATTACCAGTACTGTGCACTACCTTACATACAGTATGTGCAAGCAGCTGTTAGGTTGGCAATGAGAGGTTAAGCTACACAAACCTGGTAGCTG
>NC_056746.1:1192217464-1192224964 GCF_019279795.1 Protopterus annectens | reverse complement strand
GATGGGAAACATGCATGCAACAACACCATACCGGCGTATGTGTCAGCCTTAGACTTTGGAATACTGGCCAAGTCTATTGGCGCCCCCATGGTACCTTATTTGGGAGAGTCTCAAAGGTGAATACCAGCTCTGTAAACAGCACAATAGCAGAATCAATGAGGGTTATGCTACTCAACACCAGGGGTTGTGATCATAACATGCATGCACTCACAGCACTCCTCAGGATGGACAACATCAACATCTGTGCAGTAACTGAGATCTGTCTTAAGGCTTCTGAGAGAACACCAGCACTACCAGACTACAACCCAAACTACACATTTCAGCCACAGAACATGGACTGACACAGACATGGAGGGGGTGTATCCATATTCATCAGGGATACCTACACTTCCAGGTTAATGGGGCAACATGATACCTCTGAGATCATCCATGTGCATCTAACATCAGCCATAACTGCAATATAAACTGTGGCCTGCTACGGATCACCCTCCATGACCCAAGGCCACCACTCCACCTACCTGGAGATAGTGGAGAACATAACAGTCCTAATGCACAACCTGGCATTGGTTGATGTCAACTACTATACCATTAACTGGGAAACATACTCCAGTACTCACTTCCAGGCCCAGCGCTTCCTGGAATTTATCACCTCATATGCCCTGTATCAGGTGGTAACCTCCCTAATGAGGGGTGGAAACATACTAGAAGTGGTCATCACCAACATGGGCAACAGGTGCACCACAGCGGAGGTTAACCGGTCACTGGTTAGATCTGACCATGAACTATTCATTGTTTCCACACCCAAGCATCTCCTCCACCCACGGATACCACAGTGTATACCTTTCCTACAGCTAAATTTACACTACTAGTGACAGGGGTGGGGGGTTTCGCAGCCTCCACACTAAGGGGAAAAACTGCTCAAGATACAGACAGATTTACAAATGCAATCTATAAGCACCTACACGGATGTATGGATCATGCCATCACTGGTAAACCAAGACTCACTCCTTCTAGACAAGGACACCAGTCTGGTAGACCTCTGTAATAAACAGGCTATACTACAAAAGTAGGACAGTGTTCCAGACAAACAGCAAATGCCACGAAGGGCAGACATCCATGACCACTATTAGTATAATACGTAGGTCCCTCATGACATCATCCAAGGCTAACATCAGCTGGAAAATACGCAAGGATTCAAAAGATAATCACAAAGCCTTCTTTGGCTATGTCATCAAGGATCTAAGTGATGACACACAGATTTACACTGTGCCAGTGAAATATAGCACAAAATATGCTGATCCTACTGATATCTCCAACATCCTTGCAGATATATTCAGTGCATACTTCACTCCCTAAAGAGCCCACAACACTACCCAAAAGGTACAGTATCCCACACATCAGAGACACACAGGTGGAAATGGCCCTCTCTAACAGCAGAACACAGTGTCAATGGAGGCAGATGTTGTCCCAGACTGCATCTTGCAAACTGTACAAGACAACCTGACCCCCCACCTAATTAAGCTTTCTAACCTCAGCCTGTCCACAGGCTACATGCCCATACAATGGAGTTTGGCAATGGTTATTCCATTCCATCACGGTGGAATCACAACTGACCATGATAACTACCACCCCATAAGCCTGACTAGCCTGGTCTGCAATGGTATGGATTGCATCCTCATGGCACTCATTAACAAAGACATTGGTAACCTCCGAACACGTGACCCAACCCAGGTCAGTTTGGATGAGTGCAGTTCATGCCTACTGAACCTATTTGACATCTTACATACAGTCACCAAGACATTAGATGATGGGAGAGGTGGTTCACACATACTACCTGGACCTCGCCAAGGCTTTTGACACCATGCCCCACTCAGGTATTATTGATAAACACACCAGCCTGTACATACACTCATAGATCACAGGTTGGGTTGCCAACGAGCTTACACACAGAACCCACATGGTATGACTAGTGGTCTCCAGGTCCAACTCTTGACCAGTCATGATTGATGTCCCACAGGACTCAGTCCTGGGAGCCCTACTGTTTGGCATATACTTTTCAGAGGTACAGGCAAACACAGGTGGACTACGTCAGACCATGTTTGGCAATGACTGCGAACTGGGAGCCATGATCGATAGTTCAGCTGACACAGACATCCCTCAAGGGGCCTCACAGAGACCGTCACAGGGAGTCAATGTCATGGCCTCCAGCCAAGTGCCACTAACTGCATGGTCATTCCATTGTGGAAGATTAAGCACCCACATATTAACACATAAGTGGCAGCCACTTTAATACAGATGAGGTAATGGGGTATCTGGGGACTAAGGTAGATAGTGATCTCCCCTTTGACAATCATATCTTCAAAGTAATTAAGACATCCTTCTATGTAGGCCATCTGATTACTAAAGGGTTCCCATCTAGACATACTGGGGTTATAGTGCCCCTTTACTCATCACTCATCAGTCCCATCATAGGGTATAATAACCCATTTGGGATGTACCTCAGAAGACACTTCCAACAGCTGGGAGGTTCACGAATGTACCTTGCCAAGGGGAATACTGGCCTCCAACATATGGCCTATGCAGCCAGACTGAATAAACTCCTGCTTTACTCAGTGGCATCTTGTTTACACAGAGATGATTTCTGCTGGCCAACACAGCCATGTCAAACTCAGGCTTAATGGATATGCTCCAGCTATGGGAATCCATGTCACAGTGAGCCACACACTGTAGTGAGCTGAACCTTGCCACAACAATAACTGGTAGATGCTGAAGGGATGGATTCCTGTCACAGACACTCCCCATACTTTTGAACAACATCCCTAACTACATTATACATTGCCCCTCACTAACACTCTGCAAGAGAAACCTTGAAGAGTGGATGGGGAACAGTAGATGCACCCCAGGGATCCCGCCATTGGCTCTGCTCCAGAGAGGGATGGTTAATGAATCAATGGGGTGGCAAAAGCTGACACATTTTGGCTGGGCTTATGAATGGCCTCTGGCAGTTGGCCAAGTACCTACCAATGAATCTATACATACAGTATCAGCACATGCTGATAGCTTAATTTACTGTTCAGGTGTTGGCTTACTTTGTGCCAATGGCAGATGTGTGTGCAATAGTTGAGGGTTGCCTATGTTGGATGCACACAGTAGACTACCTATACATGACAATTTACAGGTAGTCTTGTGTGTGTGCCATCCATTTTTACTTTGTGTGCAGGTGGAGAAAGGTGTCAGTCCCTAGGTGCCTACACTGTCAGTGTGTGTGCTATATGTTCCCTCTTTGCCAAGGCATGGGCATACAGGGCATGCCTCCGTCTGCCTACTGGGGCTGGCTTAGGGTGTTCATGGTCTGAGTACCTCTGTGCTTGTGGGGCCCTTGGCAATGGTGGTGGGCTGTGAGGACCTTTACCATTCTGTCCCTGCTACAGCTGTTTCTGCAGGACCATATTGTGTAGCATGGCACATACTATGAAGATGTGGGTACATGTGCCTGGAGAGTACTGCAAGGCTCCACCAGATATGTTAAAGCAATGGAACCGTGATTTTAGCATCCCAAACACATGCTCTATGATGATTCTGGTTTGTGCATGTGCCTCATTATGGCATTTCTGCATGGGTGTGTGTGTATTTCTGATAGGAGTCATCATCCACGGTTCGAGTGCATAGCTAGCATCCCCCACCAGGTGGCCATTTGGGATGTGCCCCCTGTCAAATAACTGATACAGCTATAAGGCATGCCAGATGTGGGAGTCGTGATAGCTTCCAGGGCTGCCAGCACACACATCCATGATAATGTCCTGGGCATTGCACACGACCTGGCAGTTGATGGAGGGGTATCCCTTGTGGTTTATGTAGCACCTACCCTGCTCAACGAGTGGTGACTTAATGTGTATGTGCGTGCAGTCTATTGCACCCAGTACCTCCGGGTAGTCTGCCACACGGTGGAAGAGACGCATATTGTTGGTCAACTCCTGCTGCATTCGGGGGAAGTATATGTGCTCATTGGCATGTGGTAACATGGCATCCAGGAACTGGTGTAGTACCCTGGATGCTGATGCCTGTGGGATCCCCATGATATCCCCAGTTGGTCTTTGAAAGGTACCTGTAGCTAGTATTCTCAGGCTTACACATACCTTCGTATCCACTTGGATGGGTTCACCTCTGTTTGTTCTGGCTCTGAGGCATGCCTGGCACAGCTCCACAAGTTGCTGTAGGATGTCCCTGTCCACCCTGTAATGCTCTCCCATCTCCAGATCATGTAGCCCCTGGTAGGTTACCCTGGGTCTGAACACTCTCCTCTTCCTCTGGTGCCTGAGGTGGTCATGTGCATCATCCTCCACACCACCTTCAGTCTCCAACACATGGTGGTGGATCAAAGCTATGGCAGCCCCTAATATTTGCATACTAAAAGTTCCTTGTCTGTATACATCACTGGTGCAGAGTGTATGGGAATACACAAATGTGTGTGATGTGCTTTCACACTTTATACTATTGTGCTATGGATGTTGCTGATGTCATTGGGAGTGTATGAGCTATTCCAGCTGCAGAGTGTCCTAATTATGGGTTTTACAATGAGTACAGCAAGTGTGGGACCTTTACTGTGGAGATATGCTTGCCTGCCTTGATTAATCTGCTGCCCTTTAATTCACTTTTAAACCTGGATCCCCTCCCATTATCAGGCATACATCCACCTGCCGTCTTTCTTGTTTTGTACTTTCCCTACCCAGTCATGGCAAAATGCATCTTGTAGCTGATGTACTGCAAATCATCTTTGTTCTGCTTTGACACTTTAGTGTTTTCTTTGCAGTACAGCCCCTCCCCTTTCTTGTTCTGCAGGTAGCTGCTTGCAGCCTTGTTAGCTGTTGTCAATGGCCCACTGTAGGCTCCTAGGTGTTAATTAGTCATTTGTACTCCAATTTCCCTGCTGCAGCATTTCCTTATTTCTTTCCTATATCCTTCCTGTTTCAGCTGCAGTGTGCGCTGCGCAAACCTGTTTACAGGGTTTACGGGCATTTTCATCTCTGTTCACATGCATACTCGGTTACCTTGTGTACTCTCAGCTAAGCAAAGCTATGGCCAGTTCAACACACCCCTATCTTGCAGCTTTGCCTAGCTAGGGGCAAACTGGTTTAGCAATGCTCCAATGTGCTTACAGCAATGGCGACAGACCCCTCTCTTGATGTCATCTTTATCTCAAGGGCACACCTCAGTGTTATAATGCTATGCTGTGAGGTGCATCCTTACACCAGCGGGGAATCTGTGATTCACTATTACTCCTCTCATTTGCATGGCATTGCCTACTAGTTCCTAGCTACCATGCGTAACACTGTCATAGCCCCTTAGTAACCCTTGCACCATAGTATGGTGTAGCATGCCTGCCATTGACTATTATGGGGAAATTGTGATATGTGTTACATTGCAGTTTTATTCTATATTTTTATATTTTCCTTGGGATTCCCTTTGCGCACCGCTGCCCTGCGCTTCCACATCGCTATAGTGCAACTATATATATTAAATGTTAATTTTATATTTTGTACATATTTTTATGCCAATGGCTATATATTTAGCCATTAGCATATATTAACAATATAATACATGTGTTTGGTTGGCTGTCATGGCTCCAATTTTATGTTTGCAAAAAATGTAAACCATTTTCTATGGTTTGCATTTCTGCATGCGTACACTATGCCGTCACCACTTCCTGGATCACTACATACCTTCATTTGCATGCTACACTGCTGCACATGGGGTAATTAGTATACAGGGCCCAGGAGTTGTGCTGGCGTAGCATACGTGGGTAGTGAACGTAGGAACAGCATGTACCTGGATTGCTTGGTGGCCATATTTGGTGTTAGAATGGCAATGCTACTCCTGCACCTGGCGCAAGCTTTATGAATCCCAGGGAGGGCTTTGAGGCAATCAGCACAGGACATTGTGTTTACTCCTTGTATAATTTTTGTATGGAATCCTTATGGATGTTCCAGTTGCTGCATGTGTCTGGTCAGGTACATACAGAAGGGGGCATTTTAATCTACAATGGGCCTGATGAGGGCTGAGTACAGTGGAATGATGACCTCTCTGGACCTAGATGCCATGTCTTTGCTTACAAGTTCAGCAACATAAAATAATTTTCTTACTACCTTGGACACATGTTGGTTGAAGGCTAAGTTCCTATCTACATGAGTTCCCAGATCCCTGACTAGTCAATCAACTTTTAAGGGTGTTTTATTGATGACATAGTTATCCAGGTTGGCTGACATCCCTTAGAATTGAGTTTAAATCCATGGCTTTGGCACCAAGCATTTGTATGCATTAGAAATTCCTCAAGGTTGTTCTTGTCTTCGAGGAATTTAATGACTGCTCCCAGCATACCATCAAGTGAGAACTTGGTTAGATATAGGCCTTTGACATTGACTTTGACATTTGAGAAGTAGATGCCAAAGAGGAGTGGGCTTAACACTCCACTGATGACCAGCGTCTTTGTGGAGGTGGCCTCACCAGTTCTAACCTCCTGGGACCTATCAGTGAGCCAGCTAGCTATCCAGCATGTTATAAGGGGGTTTATATATATTTCTGTAAGTTTGTTGATACTGCCCAAGTGGAGTATTGTATCAAATGCTTTAGCCAAATCTAGGTAGTCAGTATGCTCCGTTTTCCCCTCATCCATTGCCTTAGTGACCTTTTCAAGGACGTCCACCAGTTTCAGTAAGCATAACCTTCCTTTGACAAAGTGAAACTTGGATGGATCTAGTGTATGGACATGTCCTGTGTCCTTGTTGATAATTTCCATGATGATTCTTTCCATAACTTTTCACATAAGAGTAGTCAGACTAATGAGTCTGCAGTTTCCAGGATCTGTTGAAGGTCCTCTCTTATGACAATCACATTCCTCCAGTCACATGGAACAAAGCCCATTTTATGACTATAGTTAAATAATGACTGTCTTGATAAGTCATATGTTAGACTATTCAGGAGGCACCCTGGGATGTTTTCGGGGCCCATTGAGTCTTTAGTGAGTGCTCCCTAGTTATAGTTGGAGGGGGTATGTTTGACGGTATTATTGGGAGAATGGCTGGGGTTGAGAGGGGATAAAGTTGGAACTGATTTTGTCTGCTAACAGGTTAACTATATAGACAGGCTCAGTGTATGTGGCACCATTAACACCAGTTCAGCACACTGTTGTGTGCTGCCATTGAGGTTTCTGAACCCTGGAGAAGGCCTTATGGTTATCTTTCTCCTGGGAGGATATCTTACCCTTAAAGCTGGTTTTGATTGACCTAATTAGCTCTCTTAGTTGCATATTTACTTTGATGAGAGAGTTTTTATCCTAATGGGAATTACCCTTCCTGATTTTTACCATGATTTTTTTCCTTCTGTTTATATCTTGTTTAATATGGGGTTCCACCAGGGAGTTTTTTTTTGGGGGGGGGGTGCTAGTCCTGGACTTACTTCTTGTACCTACAGTAGCCGCTATGCAGCAACTGACATGGTTGTACA
>NC_056746.1:1192147464-1192212464 GCF_019279795.1 Protopterus annectens | reverse complement strand
AAATCATATTGATAAAGAAATGAATGGTCCATGCTACTCTCACTCATAAGTTATTTCAGACATGTGCAACTTCAAAATTGAATAATTTTCCATTAGAATTTTAAAATACTATAAGAGTTTATGGCACAGGGCCTTATGTAGAAGCCTAAAGAAATTACAGGTTCTCCAAGAGCTTCTTGATGAGGCTTAGACAGCCATGCTCATCTGCATTGAGAGTTATGTGTATACAAAGTAAGGGCACTCATGGTACCTGTGAGGCACCAGTTAGAAAGGCACAGTCATTATTATAAGCTTTGATTCAAGCATTGTAGATGTCCCTCTGTAGTACAATAAGTAACTATTTTTACTGTGGTGTACAATGGTCTTATTTATTTAAGTTTGTTTATTAGGGTAGTACACTGATCACAACAGACATTCGCAGACACAGCCTGGGTGAAGAAATTTACAAACAATAAAACAGAACTAGTTCACGGACACAGAGTTAGCTATAGCAGGTACAAAGTCCAGCAGGCAACGGAAACAATGAGCAAATATTATTAAGAGGGGAAACACAAATGTGGATTGATTTTGGTAGTAAACATGGGAAGTAAGCAGCATGTGAGAATAAAGGTTCAATGAAGGAGTGATGTAGGAGAGGGAAGAGATTTGGTTTCCAATAGGATGGAAAGTAGATGAGTTTTTTTTAGATGTTGTGATAAGAAGTTGAGCTGAGCTAGGAGGACTCCTTTGCCTACTGCGGCTCTAGCAGGCTGCTGTTTTTCCTGATATCTACTGTATCTTCCCATTCAACAATACATATACATGCCAATGCTACCAATGCAAAAATGAGTGCTCAGATCCTCACTACCATTGTCACAAGTATGTTTTTCATCTGTTCTTTTATCAGCTAGCTTCTTGGCATCATAACAGTTAGTAGCCCAACATATGACACAAATTGACTGATGTACTTTTCATTTTTTTTTCAAATACTCCAGTGGTTTTTCTTTATTATCATTCACATCATAATATGATCACAGCTTCTTCACTCTCATGTTTACCCTCCCAAGAACAATTTAGCCATCACACTCCAACTCACGCACCCTGGACCTCCTTAACTACTAATGCATGACTGCAGGCTCTATGTGCCAAATGTTCCCAAAATCACTCCATTTTGAAAGAATTGTTTATTCACTTGTATGTTCCACTGGTAGTGTTACAGTGGTGCAGCGGTAGGGTTGTAGTCTTATAGCAAGAGGTTCTTCGGTTTGATTTTCGGCTGGGGTGCCTTCTGTGTGGAGTCTGCATGTCCTCCCTGCATTCATGTGGGTTTCCCCCCATGTTACAAAGACATGCATCTTGGAGATGTTTTTCCCTGGGCCTCTGCTGAAAATTGGCTTAGTTCCAAGTTGGACTTTCCTGGTTAAATAAAATAAATAAATGCTCTCATATATATATATATATATATATATAAATATATATATATATATATATATATATATATATATATATATATATATACTTTTTTTCCCCCTCTCATTTTTGTCAGTCTGCAAAACTGCAGCCGCGGTGGTGCAGCAGTTAGCATTGCTGCCTCACAGCAAGAGGTTCTCCAGTTTGATCCTCGGCTAGGGTGCCTTCTGTGTGGAGTCTGCATGTCCTCACTGTGGTTGTGTGGGTTTCCTCCAGGTGCTCTGGTTTCCTCCCACATTCCAAAGACATGCTGTAGGTGGATTGAACTCTAAATTGTCCCTAAGTGTGAGTGCGTGCATGTGTGTGCCTTCAGTGGAAGGTTGGGTGCCGGGCTGGCAACTCAACACCATAAAACTCCACTGCCAATCATGAGCAGACAGGTGATCCACTGTGGTGACCCCTAACCAGGAAAACCCAGAAGAAGTCAGTCTGCAAAACATTTCATTTACAGCCATTGAAGATCACCAGGAGACATTTTGTGAACACCAATATGTAATATATCCAGCTTGCTGTCGTTAAATAATATGAGGGAGGGATGGCTGTAACAGAAAGGATTGAGTATTCCCAGGTTGGCTTTTAATGGAATAGAACAGCTGCCTGCTTGTGTCTCCTTGTGTTTGACATTCAGTGGGGAGGAGCAGGAGTGCATCATAGATGTGCTGATTTTGTCTTGAATGCAGGCCAGTACTAGGGAAGCTGCATCTCTTGAAAGAGCATCCAAATTCTCAGTATGTCTCACATCAACATGCTTCATAGAGTACAGTACCCCTCAAAGACTTTTCTTATCTACAAAATAAATTACAAGTAGGTTTTGAGAAGTGGCTTGCTATACCCCTAATAAAAGGAAGAGCACTGAAAAGGAGGCAATATTAAGGAATTATTGGAGCCAGTATTGTGATGTAACTTGGGAGGGAGGAAAAATGAAGAGGCATTTAGTGTTCTGTACCAGTTAAGTTAATGTATGGTGTTATGTGGGTACAGTAGTATATCTGCACTTACCTACTAGGTGGCCCTATGAGATTTCTCCATGCAGGCAACACAGATACAAATGACTTTTATGCCATATGTGAGACTCACAGGCACTACCAGAATTCTAAATGGACACATTGTTTATTAATCTCTGCTTGTCAGATGCTACTTGACAGTTGATGGAAGAGTAGCCATTCATATTGATGCAACTCTGTCCATGGACATGAGGTGGAGTCTTTATTGCCACATGGGTGCAGTCTGTGGCTCACAACACTTCATGTAGGTGGACAATATCATAGATGCCATGGATGGTGGTGGCTGTGTCCCCTGGTGTACTAAGAAAATTTGTGTGTTCAACATGTGAAAGTAGTGTATTGAGGAATATTCTTGAATATTCTACAGGATAATGCCTGCCAAACACTAGGGAGTCTCCTGCATATCTATTGAAGGTTCCTCTGTCTAGTATAATGAGGCTAGTATAATGAGGGTACACACACCTTGGTTTCCACAGGTACAGGAAAGCCATAAATTCCTCAAGTTTTATTCAGTGGGCAACACATACATACCAACCACTGCATGACATCTATATCTACATGAAGCCATTCATGGACCTGTACATCTGTTAAGTAGAGTGATGATAGCTTCCTGTAGTCTAAGCTACAGCATGTGATTCCTGCCACCTTCATTTATCTGTAGCATCATACTGAGAAAGTTATTTAATCAGACGGTGCTTCCAGAACACTGCTGTAAGGGGCCACTAATGTCCAGTGAAATTACCCAGTCAACAAAAGAAGAAAACAAAAGAAAAAATGTAAACATTTGTATTATTTTCGGCTCTGTGTGTGGCTATGTCGCATATCAAATTGGCCAAACCTTGTGATAAGCATATGCTACGTCTCAAAAGAATCTACTGCTGCCAATATTTTCTACAGTGTCAGAGATTTTTGGAATGTGCTTTACGTTTTTCATACATGGCAGCTATGAATCGTGACTTCCTCTCTGTTATTCTCATTTACATATAATTACACATCGCTTTGACTACACTTCCACATTTATTTGTCATTTGCATGTCCCTTTTTTGTGCACCTTTTGGCCTGTTGCCTTGCATTGCAATGTGTTTTTTGGATACATACCAAGATTTGCCTTCATCTTTTGGCGCGACACCTAGCTGTGTATTTTTACTAATATCTATGAATACTCCCATTTATGTAAGACAGAATATTAGACGTAATATTCCATTGAGACATTGCACACATTTTCACTGCAGTCTATAGTTCAAATACATTTCAGGTAGAGCTTGTGGAATATTAGCTCTGAAAGAGGCAAGTGAAATGGAATATGAACTGCTATGTACAATACACTCCTCTAACTCTCTGTTGCTTTATTACCAATTTCCATTTTCAAGTATATGCAGACAGATGTTCGGCATGCACTTTTAGAATCAGGTTTAACTTATTTGTTTTAGTTATACTTGTACAAGTTAAAAATCAATCTCTAATCAGATAGGCAACTCAGCATGAACTCATCTATTGTAGATATTAAAAAAATTAACATTTTCACAGGATCATAGGAGTTTCAATGCAAATAAGCCATGCAGCTATTTCTACGAGTATAGGTTTTCTGTTTTATAACTAGATAGTTAAATCACCTAGAATAACAGCACTTATGCTTATTGGGAATTTATCAAGAATATTTAGGAATGTTGAATGATTTTTTGGAGACATAGAGAGGGTCCTGTAGCATGCTGTGGTCTGATAACCTGATCATAATTACTGTGAGTTAACTCTCTATGATCTCTGAGATGAGGTACATTGTTTTGCACCTACCGATATTTTGCCATCTTCTTCTTTTCTGTTTTTGCTTTTTCTTTCTCTCTGCTTATAGAAAGAAACAATAAATCCAGAAATTAAAACAAATATTTGAAATATAATATATATTTTTTAGTCCAATGGATAATCCCAGATCTCTTACTGAGTGTGCGTGTGTATACGTGCGCGCGTGCTTGTCTGTGTGTGTGTGTGTACGTGCATGTGTGCGCATGCGCATGTACATGTGTGTGTGTCTGTGTGCCTGTGCGCGTGTGCCCATGAGTGAGTGTGTGCGTGTGTGCGTGAGTGCATGTGCGCGCATGTGCATGTGTGTGTCTATGTGCATGTGCGGATGTGCCCATGAGTGCATGTGGTGCATGCGTGTGTGTGTGTGTGTGTGTGTGTGTGTGTGTGTGTGTGTGTGTGTGTGTGTGTGTGTGTGTGAGTGTCTGTGTATGTGTGTGTGTGTGCGTGTGTGCATGTGTGTGCGCATGCGTGTGTGCGCATGTGCATGTGCATGTGTGTATCTGTGTGCATGTGTGGGTGTGCCCATGAGTGTGTGTGTGTGTGTGTGTGTGTGTGTGTGTGTGTGTGTGTGTGCGCATGCGCATGCACATGTGTGTATCTGTCTGCATGTGCGTGTGTGCCCATGAGTGTGTGTGTGCATGTGTGCGCATGTGCATGTGTGTGTCTGTGTGCATGTGCGGGCATGCCCATGTGTGTGTGTGTGTGTGTGTGTGTGTGTGTGTGTGTGTGTGTGTGTGTGTATATGAGTGAGTGTGTGTGTTTGTGTGTGCGTGCATGTGTGCGCATGAGCATGTGTGTGTCTGTGTGCATGTGCGGGTGTGTCCATGAGTTCGTGTGCGTGTGTGTGTGTGTGTGTGTGTGTGTATGTGTAGGTATGTGTTTTATTATCAGTGTCAGTGCATGCTACCTTTTTTAGAATGCATAATGGAAACTCACACTGTTGAGATAAGAGTTGCAGCCCTATCCATGTTCTCATCCTTATCATCCACTTATTTATAAAATGACTGTGCAGTGATTTTTGGACAGTAAAAGTAATAGCAATACCCTCCCCAAAGCAGGTGTCATCTGTATGTGCTGTATGTGGGTGTGCGTGTGTGTGTGTGTGTGTGTGTGTGTGTGTATAACTATGTTTTTAAAAGATGCTTCTGTTTTAATCAACAAAAAGGAAATCTGAAGGAGACAGAACATATGTGCTAACATTAGCACTACCCACCTAGTTTTCCCGGCCAATATAAACAATGGTAGGCTTATTTGCATTGAGAAACCCCCACAAGCACGAGCAAGTACAGTCTCACATACTGCCATGATGATGATGATGGTGATGATAATGACAATGAGGATGATGGTAAAGGGCATGTCACCACCCAAGCAACTTCATGTGTTATGGCAGCTAGTCTTCTATGAAAATTACCACCACTAACATGCTAATATGTGAAGCAATAAATGTAATGTGTGTTAGCATCTCCTAAACTTAGAAAGAAAGATGTTTGTTCTGCCATATTAGAACTTCCTTTATATCCTTCACTAAATCAGTCCCTTAATGTGTATTTTTCCTAAACAGAAAATTAAGTAATTGTGCAATGTACTGCTTGCCATGCAATAGCCACACGTGCATTCTACATCTGAGTGCAATAACTAATAATTATGTAGGGTGCTGCTACCAAAAAACAAAGGCAGAACAGGAAGGGGAGTCAGTTGGCACCCCTTTATAACTTGACCCCCTAATGTTAGCTAACCTGAGGCTAGGTTAAGTCGATCATCTTTTTAATAATGGTTAAACCAACCCTCTAATGTTTTAATGATTTTTTCATCTGAATTAGCATCTGGGAATGAAGAAAAAAAACACATTTTGTGATAGAGGGTATAAGGATTCTGAAATATTGGGGGATTGTAAATCTATAGAGCACAATTATTAAGATATAAACCTAAAAATAGATCTTAAGGTCTGCTCAAATTTACAACTAGTTTTGGCAGTAATACACAATTCTTTACTGATTTGCTTCAGAAACATTGGAATACTTTATTATTAGATGAACGTTTGAGGGATTTGCTGCCTGCTAAATGTTTATTTTCATATAGACAGGGCAAAACATCTGTGGGTTGTTTTAACCGTTATAAGAAAGGTGATCAAGTTAACCTAGCCTCAGTTCAGCTAACATTAGAGGGACAAGTTATAATGGGGGTGTCAACCTTGTGGCAATTGTAATTGTTGCAAATATGTTGTCAAAACTGAACAATTCTCTTCACGTAATACCTCTAGGGTTTTTCACATTAATGTTTTTGGGAATAATAATATTGATTGGATTATCTTTTTGGCTACCTGCAGCTGTTCAGCCTTTTATGTGGGGCCGACATCACATTCATTTAAACTGAGTATTTGTGAGCTGCTTAGTGATATTATGTGTGCTAGGACATCGAATGCATTATATAAGCATACTAGGAAGCATAATGCTGCTAGGTTTCAGTTTGTAATTATTGATAAAATTACATTGAATAAGAATAATAAATGTGGATGGCAAACCATATTAGATATAAAAGAAAAGGGTTGGATTATTATATTGGGGGGTTTATTTTCTCCAGGACTTAATGAACATTTATCGGTACTCAATCACTATGAAGATTTAGATATTTAAATTCGATGTTATGCTGTTTGTGTTAAATGCATTGATGAAGGCTGGATTGCCAAAACCAGTATGCAAATGGTGAAATAAAGGTTTAACTATAATATTGTGGAGTATTTACTGATGGTTGTGTGCTGCAGGTTCTGTGTTTGTTTGGAATTATTGTCGTACTTGCATGGATTTTGTCTTTGTTTTGAAAGTGGCAGGGACTGTCATGCACACAAACCCATCCAGACACAAGAACATATACTGCTGCGCTCGTACTCACTATCCCATGTTGGCACTCTTTCAATAAAATCAAAGTAAGAAAAATACTGCACCACTAAGTCAGGTATAAGATAGCTGTATAATGCCAAAGCTCTCTAATCCTTCTTCATCTGTCATCTGATTCTGAACTTCAGTAAGAAAAAGATTTTCTGCAGTCACTGGCATATGGAATGACTCTGTCCTACAGGTGTAATATTGTTATGCTATGAGATGCGTCTTACTGCAGTGTGTACAGGTTTTTGCAACTTGGATAGGCAGTATTATTGCCAAAGACAGAGGGGAAACTAGTTAAAATGAACTGGCTTCCTATAGTCTTCTCCATACATGCTGCTATACTCAGGCATCAATTCCTTACAAAAGCTCAGAAATGATGCCTTAGATGACAGCCCTTTAAAGCCCAGCAAGCCCACCTGTCTGCACATATGAATGACTTTTGTAAATACTTTATAATAACAGTAAGAATGGTTTGCATTTCAGATAAGCTAAAAGCTACATTAGCATAAAAGTTCATTACATAGGAATACTCTGTGTACCACTGAAACCCACAGACTGAACACAAAGCCTACATATAAAAACTTCTTTAGACAAACCATTTACATTTTCTCTGGGTCTCCCGACTTGTCTACCATTAGATCTGGACAAAAAATAAATTTTTTGTCAGATGTCAGTAGAAATCATTATATCTAGACATTTATGCAGCTATTTGCATTATTGCTACAAACTATTCTTTGATGCTTTTTGAAAGAGCAACATTTAAACAAGCACTATAACAGATGCACGCACACACACACACACACACACACACACACACACACACACACACACACACACACACACAAACTCACTGATCTCACCCACATACTTTCCCTACCCCCCCCACACACACACACACACACACACACACACACACACACACACACACATTGATCCCACCCACATACTCTTCCTATAACCCACACACACATGCAGACAAAAAGTCATATAAGCACATGCTCATATTCAGTGCTACTTACCTTAATTGGCAGTATCTCCAAGGCATAGCTGTCCTGATTTCCCTGCACAGACTGTCCTCCATTAATATGCATAGGTCTACTCCACTACCTAATGACATACACTTATGTATTTTCTACATTGTTCTTTAGGGCAGCTTAAGCAGTAAGGCGTGTAGACTTTTTGTAATATGCAACTATCCTAAAGCAGCAGCACACCTTGTTACTAATGCAATCTCATTAGCATAGGCCCTTCCTCTGACAATTGTATTTAAATACAGTGCCATATCCATAGCTGCCCAGTAACACTGAGATGCACTTCCAGGTAACATGGGAACACAGAGATGCACTTCCAGGTATCATGGGATGCTATAACACATACAAGCCTGCAAGCTGTTACTGCAGCTCATTTCAAACTGGGCAACTTGTCTGTGAATCCAAGCCAATGTTTTCTACAGACGAGATTTGAAGAAGGGTTTTGCTTGTCTGCTTTGCTTTCCTCTGAAGAGTACTCTTGAGCCAGGAGTTGTTACATAGTGCCCTATTCCTGCATCCTCCTAGTCACACATTCTTTTCAGGCTTAGCTGTGTCAAATGATGATGAATCCCATAATTAATTCATTAGTCAGTAAGGATGACCTGAATATAAATAAACTTGGATAAAATGTGAAGGTAATGTTCCTACTTGTAACATCAGTTATATCTATTTTTAAGCCAATGTCCACAGCACACACCTTATGACAGTAAGTGTATTGCAGTTGCATGAAAGCAGACTGAATAATACTTGCAAAATGCAGAATATCTTCATCTGTGTGAATGAAATGGAAATTAAGTTTTTTTTTTCTTCATTCTCAAAAAAAATAAATAAATAATGTTGCACAATTTGTCTTTGAACATGAATTCTTCTGTGACATGTTGGCTCTGAATATATTCATTCCACCCCCACATGATTCATAAACTATGCCATCTGCAAGGCATACATCTGTTTTGTTTTGTTATCTGAGAAAAAAAGTTCGTTTAGAAGATGAATACTTTGCCATTCTTTAACAGTGCCATCTGTAAGGCATACATTTCTTTTCTCTTTGAAAAAAAATATAATTTTACACTGAATAATTTGTCACTGTGGCTCCAAAACTTTCCATTTGAATTCTTCTTGCACATCTTATATCTGACTTCTTTCAGGCGATATCAATGAGCCGTATAGTGATAGTACCCTTGCTGACTTCTTTGAGGTGATATCAGTGAGCTGTATAGCAATAGTACCCTCACAGTGTATGCCTAGCTGCAGGTTGGGCAGTAAGAAGGGTAATGGATATAACCGTTTAAAGACTGACGCAGAAGGCAATGTAGGAACATTTGTGGTGAGAGCTGGAATGCTTATACTGAAATAAGAGAAACCTCAATACTCATGCAATAACTTCAGTGGGGCATTTTGTTATTCATAAAACAAGTACTGAAACCTTAGACACTTCACATTGTAAGCATATAATTGGGTCGGCACAACTTTGTCATTGTGGCAGCTATTATTTAACAGAGAAAATACAAAATGACAAACAAATATTGGAATGATGTAAAAAGCAATATGGACTGATCTAAGCTATAACTGCATTTGATAGTACTATATTTGGTTTTATATCACATACATATGTGTTCGGTGTGTGCATGTTTTTGGTAGTACATTGTCACTCTGATTTCTTTTTTTTTCAAAACAGATAGTATGGAATATCAAAACAGCTATAAGCCCTCCTGTCTCATAATGGCTTCCTTCTACTGTGAGCCCAAATTTACCTTTCTAAACTGCAGCACTCTAGATCAGCTATATTCTTCAACTTGGAAACAAACATATACATGCATTTCATTTACTTTCCAAAATATTTGTGATGTAATTGCTTATCTGTTGTTAAATTTTATTACACCTTGTTGCAAGATTCAACAATTTGTCAATATTTTCTGTCACTTCATGTAGCCCATGTATTGTTTCCTTTTTTTTTTAATCTTTCATTGATATGCAGTATAGAAACAATAATAAAACAAAACAGTCATTGCAAATGAACCAGACTTACAAGCCATGATTGTAACTGGTAGTCAGGCCAGGACCTCTCTGCCAGTCCCCCATTGGTGAATAACTCTGGTGTGACTCAGAAAAGAGCATCAGGGAGTAGCCCTCTAGTTAAATATAGCCCTTACAGAAGTAGTCATTAACACCGGATTAAGTTTTAAAGTCAAGAACGATTATATCCTTGTTGGGCTTAAATAAGGCTGGATTGTTAGGATTACAAAAAAGATAAGGAAGGTGCAGTACTGTTCAATTTACACAATATAAATTTAGAATATAAAATAGCAAAAACAAGGAATAATGAAACTATCTACTGTAGGTTTAGCAAATGGCCTACCCAAAGGCATGCTATCTTCAAAAAGAGGATGAGTAGCAAACTGACTGTAGTTGATGAAATCCAAAAAAGTAATGTTGATCACCAGATGTTTGAACGATCTCAAGACATAAAGTCAATAATCTGAAGTAGCACCATGCCAAACAGCAATATTGACTCATTCAAGCCTATAGTCCTTTTTGTATTCTGCCAGTTAGCAGCCTTAGCTCTTTAAGCTATCCAGACCTTTTTGTGTCTGGTGTCTTTAAATAAGTACCTTACCAGGTAATTATAGGGACTGTTATAAAGGGAAATGAGTTATTAACAAAATGATGCTAAGATTGTTAATCTAAGATATCCTGCAATAGAGAAATCAATCACTGTTTCTACTTATTATTTATATTTTCATATTTATTTTTATATTTTCACACCTGAGAGACCTACATGCTGTTGATGGATAATAGTAAAATGCTAGGATGGAAGACAGGAAAATCTATTGTGAATTTCTATTTATATCTCACTACATTGGAGATATTGCTAGTGGAATGTCAGAAATTATGATAATAAGCAATATTTCTATATGTACTTACTAGTTCAAAAACTAAGAGACTTGCAAACTATTGCATGGCATTAGGTGGAATTTTAGATATTGAGGAAAACATTATTTAACATGGGTACTGTAAATTGCACATCTTAAGTTATTCAGTGTTATATACGATTAAGCATGTCTTTACATATTTCTACAAATAACTCAACAAACATGCAGTTACAGAGGAATTTCTTGCCATCGTGTGAACACTTATGTCTGGTTATCAAAATTAGTCCTAGAATATATGTTTATGTTGTACAGTTTCCAAGATATGACAATTTATCTGTGAAAGTTTAGCAAAAGGTATGATTCTGGGTATGGAAGGTCTATGAATGCACTAACTGTTATCACTGTAATGAATACTTCACATTGATAGCATTGTTATTTGTACAGGATAATCATTTTTATTTTTCATGAAATATGTACACTTATTTATCTTATGCTTTTTCATTTGATTTTTCCAGAAAATGCTTTGGAATGTTCATAGGCTGCTAGAGGTGTGACATTCCACGGCACATAGGTGTTAAAGAGCTGAACTGCACAAATGAATGCTTTAACTAAATTACTATTTTAGCTTTTTTAATAAAAGTCAGACTAGGGATTTATAAACATTGCATTCACAACTGCAATGAAGCCAGAGCTATTTACACTGTATGCACGATGAGCAGCAATGCTAATCAAACATGCATGTAGCCAAGGCAGTATGTACAATGAACTGTTCCTCACTGCAGCTGCAACACGGCCTCATACCACAGTGAGCTGCTCCTCACTGTACCTGCAGCACAGCCCCATGGCACAATGAGCTGCTCCTCACTGCAGCACAGCCCCATGCACAATGAGCTGCTCCTCACTGCACCTGCAGCGCTGCCCCATGGCACAATGAGCTGCTCCTCAATGCACCTGCAGCACAGCCCCATGGCACAATGAGCTGCTCCTCACTGCAGCACAGCCCCATGGCACAGTGAGCCGCTCCTCACTGTACCTGCAGCACAGCCCCATGGCACAATGAGCTGCTCCTCACTGCAGCACAGCCCCATGGCACAATGAGCTGCTCCTCACTGCACCTGCAGCACAGCCCCATGGCACAATGAGCTGCTCCTCACTGCACCTGCAGCACAGCCCCATGGCACAATGAGCTGCTCCTCACTGAACCTGCAGCACAGCCTCATAGCACAATGAGCTGCTCCTCACTGCAGCACAGCCCCATGGCACAATGAGCTGCTCCTCACTGTACCTGCAGCACAGCCCCATGGCACAATGAGCTGCTCCTCACTGCACCTGCAGCACAGCCCATGGCACAATTAGCTGCTCCTCACTGCAGCACAGCCCCATGGCACAATGAGCTGTTCCTCACTGCACCTGCAGCACAGCCCCATGGCACAATGATCTGCTCCTCGCTGCACCTGCAGCACAGCCCCATGGCACAATGAGCTGCTCCTCACTGTACCTGCAGACAGCCCCATGGCACAATGATCTGCTCCTTACTGCACCTGCAGCACAGCCTCATGGCACAATGAGCTGCTACTCACTGCAGCACAGCCCCATGGCACAATGGGCTGCTACTCACTGTACCTGCAGCACAGCCCCATAGCACAATGATCTGCTCCTCACTGCACCTGCAGCACAGCCTCATGGCACAATGAGCTGCTCCTCACTGCAGCACAGCCCCATGGCACAATGGGCTGCTCCTCACTGCACCTGCAGCACAGCCCCATGGCACAATGGGCTGCTCCTCACTGCACCTGCAGCACAGCCCATGGCACAATGAGCTGCTTCTCACTGCACCTGCAGCACAGCCTCATGGCACAATGAGCTGCTCCTCACTGCCGCACAGCCCCATGGCACAATGGGCTGCTCCTCACTGCACCTGCAGCACAGCCCCATCGCACAATGGGCTGCTCCTCACTGCACCTGCAGCACAGCCTCATGGCACAATGAGCTGCTCCTCACTGCAGCACAGCCCCATGGCACAATGGGCTGCTCCTCACTGCACCTGCAGCACAGCCTCATGGCACAATGGGCTGCTCCTCACTGCACCTGCAGCACAGCCTCATGGCACAATGAGTTGCCCTTCACTGCAGCACAGCCCCATGGCACAATGGGCTGCTCCTCACTGCACCTGCAGCACAGCCCCATGGCACAATGGGCTGCTCCTCACTGCACCTGCAGCACAGCCCCATGGCACAGTGATCTGCTCCTCACTGCACCTGCAGCACAGCCTCATGGCACAATGAGCTGCTCCTCACTGCAGCAGAGCCCCATGGCACAATGGGCTGCTCCTCACTGCACCTGCAGCCCAGCCCCATGGCACAATGGGCTGCTCCTCACTGCACCTGCAGCACAGCCCCATGGCACAATGATCTGCTCCTCATTGCCGCTGCAGCACAGCCTGTGGCTACATCATGTTAACTCACCTCCTAAAAGTGACAATGCACAAGAACCTCTATCAGATGTAGCAAGTGTTTGAGCACACATTTATAATATTGATGTATGGTATGGCTACGTACAGAAATTTCACTGAAAGAGATAATGCCACTGATTGCTGAGGGTTGAGTACTATAGTAACCAGAGCAAATGTAGATGCATAACAAAGCACTGTCAGACAAGAGGAATGGAGAAGGTAAAATAACTTTGTGAATGCAGAGTAATGTGCAATTTATACAGCAGATGTGATACTCAATAACATGACACAATGTACTGACCTACAGCAGTCTTAACAACTTTGGGTGTGAGCAGTGGGCCTGTACTACAATGTTAGCATCATTAAATAAAGAACATATGGTGAACTCAGGGGAGTCCCTCCATCAATGTAGTCTACATTCCAGTATATCCGTAGTATCCTAGCAATTGGAACCGCTGTAGCAGTCATCAAAAACGTGCTTACAAAACACACATATAAGGGAAATGTAGTACATGTGTAGACTGTAAACTTACTTTGTAAAACAACAACATACAACCACCATGGGATTCAAAACCCCTAGCCAGTGCTTTGACACCTTAAAATAAGGGTAAGGGTACACTGAGTCATGGCAGGAGGTAGAATAAAGGCATTCAATGGACATTACATTTTATTTCTTTTTGCCATATTACAATGAGTGATATTCGGCTGTAGTGAGCAATGGTCATTAATGTTGCTCTCTACCAACTACTGCACAATATGTGATCACAGAAATATGGCTTTTTTTGTTTGTACAATCCCTTTTAGAGCATACATGTATGTTGTTTCTATCTATATATGTCTTATAGGTTAGAAATGAGAGTATATGACAGAGATGAAAAGGGCAAGCAAAAAGAGGATACAACACAAGATAAGCCACCGAGGAATGAGTGGGATGGAGGTGGAATGGAGGCCCATATTTCTCAATGCCTCAATAAAAGTTCATGAATCCATATAGAAATTTGTTCACAAAGTACTAAACCTCCTGACATAGTTTACAAACTAATGATAGGGATGTTTCATTTCAGAGGTATACAACCTATGATAGCAAGAAAGGAGATAAACACCTGAGAGTAATCAAACTTACATCTTCCTTAATTTTATTCTCTAGACCAGTGCACTAGCATGGCATGGCATGGTTTGGAAGCACTCACAGGAAAGATTTCTGAAACCCACATTTCAGAGGAATACAACACATTATAGCAAGAAAAGAGGCGTATAGATGCATGGAATTGAACCTCTGCCTTTACTACTGATATTCTCAGTACACTACCATGGCATACAACAGAATCACTCATATAAAAGGCTTCTGAAAAACACATTTCAAGGAATGTTAGAACAGTGTTAATGAGTGAAAATACATTCTAAAATACCATGCAACTGTTAAATGATTAAATTCTCCACCCAGTGCATTAACAATGCATTAACAATGCATGCACCACTTTGAAACTGTTGCACCATTATACTGTTTATTTAAGTTCATACTTAAATTGTAAATGAGTAGTGTATCATACAGATAGCTTTGATGACTGATACACAATATACCTCAAAGGATTTGAACCTCTCCATGTCTAACTAATATTCTCTAGAAATGTCTAACTAATACTATCTGGAGCAGTGCATTATTAAGTAAACCTCCAGAAGAACTTAAACTACAATTCTTGGAAAACAAACATTTCAGTGCAATGTTAGAATAGTGTTGAAGACTAAAAAATGACCATTGTTAAATAACATACTCCAATGTGGGGATCAAAAACCTCCACCCATTGTACTGATAATGTATTCATCATTGTAAAACTGTTGCATGCACATACTAGAGTTACCTTATTTCATATTTGAATGGTAAATGATTAAGACACAATATGAATATCCGTCAATGAATTTAACCTCTGCCTGCCTAATTGACATTCTCAGGCCATAGAACATTAGCAAGGGAAACACAGATGATGTATAGTGAAGTTGTCAGAAAACAATCATTTCAAGGGAATGTTAGAATAGTGCCAAAGACTAAAAAATGACCATTGTTAAATGACATAAACCCATCAGGAAAACAAAACTATCCACCTAGTATATTGATAATGTACACATCAATTCATGACTACAATAAGCCAAGGAAGCTGTTACAGTGAAACTATTAACTTCATTTAATTTCAGTACTGTTCAGTGACATGCATTGACTATCAGTTCATTTGCATGATGGATGCTAAGATCATAGCTCATTTGATGGATTTAAACTCATGTCTTTCATATTGATATGATACACAGCAATGCATTATCAAGGGGAGTCACTGAAGCAGTCAGACTGTAAGGGGTCATAAAATACACATATCAGGGAAGTTTGGACATTGGCAGAGTGATAGCAAGATTCAAGGGGTGGGAAGCAAGGCTTTTATAGTCACATTCTCCATAGTAGGGCAGATGCTGAAGCTGTCAGATTGTAAGGGGTCAGTGAGAAGAAACATATCCATGATATGTAGCACATTTGCAGGGTAACAGTCAGTGTAATACAGCATTCAGCTCCATGGTAGTCAAGCATCCCACCCAGTACCTTGACATACTAGAAATCATTTTATCAGTACACTGATACATCTGAATCACTAGAATAAAAAAAGCACCTTGCTTAACTGAATACTGTATTTTGCATCTGCTTACTGATGTACAGCTGTTCTTAGCTCTCATTTGTATGATCAAAAGCTATACCATAGTGCTTTCCAAGGATTTTGTATCATTTTGCCATTGGACGAGAAATGTCATTTCTCTAGGGTTATATATGACCATTGACATTGGTCTCTGCCAACTGCTACACAATGTATGACATGACTTTGTTTTATAAGCACTTTGTATGTGTGTGTGTGTGTGTGTGTGTGTGTGTGTGTGTGTGTGTGTGTGTGTGTGTGTGTGTATGTGTGTAATAGTGTGTGTATGTGTGTGTATGTGTTAGTGTGTGTGTGTGTGTGTGTATGTGTGTGTATATGTATGTGTGTGTTAGTGTGTGTGTGTGTGTGTGTGTGTGTGTGTGTGTGTGTGTGTGTGTGTGTGTGTGTGTGCGTGTTTGTGTGTGTGGGGGGGAGTGTCTACATTTTGTTATTTTGTTTATCTATTTCTGATGAGGTGAAAGTTGGAAATGGGCGCATACGGCCAAAATGAAAAGGGGTAGCACACAGGGTAGAACACGAGGTAAACTAATTAGGAATGAGTGGATGGAGGTGGGTTATGATCATATCTCACAGCTTCGTAGCTCAACAGTGTCAGACAACTCCATACTTACATTTTTTTAGACTGTGACAAACTCCCTGACAGACTGTACACAAAGATGATAGGAATGTTTCATTTATGGGGAAAGAAACACATGATAGGAAGACAAGATGAATACACCTACATAGATTTGAAAGCATGCCTATGTCACTCATATTCTCCAAAGCTGAGCATTAGCCAGATATTCTACAGAATCATACACAGGGATTGTGTCAGTAAAATATATTACAGTGTACTGGAACATAATATTAGCAAGACAAGTGTCATGCACCTTCGGAAATTTTAACCCATGCCTGTGTCACTCATATTCTCTCAGCTAGAGCATTAGTCAGGTATGCCACTGAAACACTCAGAGTAAAGGAATAGAAAAACATTACATGTGAATGTAATACAGTTGTATGAGGAAAATGTAATATTGTAAAATAACATTGCACGGACAACCCTCTCCTCCTCCAAACAGGTTCAAATATGTGTGAGAGATGCAACTATTTAGCCAAACTGGAGGCTGAGCTCTCTCATCTCAAAACTGGTGTAACCAGTCAGGAGGAGAAGGTAACCTCACACAACACAATTCCAGTATCACATAGTCCCACCACATCAACGAACCAAACACATAAATACACAAAAACATACTCGGAGGCTCTAAATAAAAATCTACCTAAGCAACAGAGACCTCCAAAGCAGACATCCAAGCAAACACTACCTAAAAACAAAACACACACAACACATAACCCACAAAGTCAGTGTGCCAAGCAGCCACAGCCCTTAAGGCTGAATAACACACTTGATACTCTTGTTATAGGTGACTCTATTGTCAGACACACTGACGTCCCGCTCACCAGGCTGAATAAAGAGAAGGTCACGGTGAGCTGCCTGACGGGTGCTAGGATCCGACACATAACGCAAGCACTCAGATCACTCCAAAGCAAATACAAATATGACTCAGTCATTGTACATGCTGGTGTGAATGACCTGAGACGTACCTCCCTGGACTACATGAAAAGAGACATAGAGGAGCTCTCTGATCATGTAGCCCAGGCTGGTATGACCCTGACCTTGAGCAACATCTTACCCTCACCCAGAATGATGCCACAGTACAAAGACAAAATGATCGATTTTAACAATTGGCTAAAATTTTGGTGTCATTCAAAGGGGATCCAGTGTCTGTCAGCCTGGAATGACATGCTCGACAAGCCACGTTGCTTCGCTAGGGACGGCTTGCACCTGTCACCACTGGGCTTTCGGATATTGGCAAAGGCTCTTGCCACTCCCATAGTGCCTTTTTTAGGCAAGGCTCAAAAGTCAACCCCACCCCCATAGACAGCACAAGGAACAAGAAACTAAGGGTAATGCTGCTAAACGCCAGAAGTCTTAACCTCAAGATGCATGCACTCGAAGCTCTCCTCAGTATGGAGAACATCAATATCTGTGCAGTGACAGAAACCTGGTTCAAGGCTCCAGAGAGCACCCCAGCACTACCAGGCTATACCTCGTATCATGCTTTTCGGCCCCAAAACCTGGACCGAACCACAAAAGGAAGGGGAGTTTCCATATTTATCAAGGATATCCACACCTCCAGGTTAGTGGCATTGCACAAAGTATCGGAGACCATCCATGTGCAACTAACAGTGGGCAAGACTGCTTTTCAGTTTATAGCATCCTACAGACCACCCTCTCAAAGTCAGGAATCCTATTCGGCTTTCCTGAAAACATTGGAGACCATGAAGATCTCTCCGAACACCATTATATTGGGTGACTTCAACTACCCAAACATTGACTGGAAGCACTACTCAAGCCCCAGCACCTTAGCCCAAGGATTCCTGGAAATTATAAACTCAAATGCTATGGAACAACTAGTCACCACTCCCACAAGAGGGGACAACATACTAGACCTGATCATTACCAACATGGGGACTCTATGCTCCACACCAGAAGTATATCCCTCATTGGTAAGATCAGACCATAAATTAATTTCACTGGATGTCCACATCCCGACCCCACCCCCAGCCCAGAAAAAACACAGTGAAAAACTTCTCAAAAGCGAACTTCTCACTTCTCAAAACTGAAGTGGAATCCTTCAAGGCCCCAGGGCCAGTGGAAACTACAGCCCAAACTGCAGAATCCTATATAAATGCATTCTACGGACATCTCCAGGAATGCATGGATCATGCTATCCCAAACAAAACCAAGACCCAGTCATCCAAAGGCAGGCGTCCAGTCTGGTGGACCCCTGCCATAAATAAACTGTACAACAGAAGGAGGAAGCTACTACATGATAGAGTAAAATCCCTAATAGGGAAGGCATCTCTGATCAGTACTAGCAAAAAATTACGATCCCTCATAAAATCCTCCAAGGCCAGCTTCGAGAGAAAAATTGCACAGGACACCAAAGACAATCATAAGGCTTTTTTCAGTTATGTTAGAAACCTGGGATGCAACTCCCAGACTTGTTCTGAGTTGATTGTAAACGACAAAAAATACACTGAACCCACAGACATCGCCAATATCCTGGCAGACAGGTTCAGTGCAAACTCCCCAAAAGAGCAAGTATCTATCCCGGCAGAGGGCTGCCTCCCAAACATCTCAGAAGCTCAGGTGAAGGCTGCCCTCTGCAAAGCAAGAAACACTGCTTCCATGGGACCAGATGGCGTCCCAGGTTGTGTCCTACATGAACTACAAGAGGAACTAATCCCTCAAATAAAACAGCTATACAATCTCAGCCTCACTACAGGATATGTGCCCACAGAATGGCATACAGCAACAGCGGTCCCACTCCACAAAGGTGGAGCCTCTACGGACCCTTGAAACTATTGCCCCATAAGCCTGACTAGCTTAGTCTGCAAGGCTATGGAGAGGATCATCATGGAGCTCATAAACAAAGACATTGGGGACCTACAGACACTAGATCCTACCCAGTTTGGCTTTGTCAAGGGCAGATCCTGCCTTTTGAACCTGGATGACTTCTTTGAAACAGTCACCAAAGCCATAGATGAAGGGAAGGTAGTCCACACAGCCTATCTGGACCTTGCAAAGGCATTTGACACAATACCCCACTCAGGCATCATAGATAAGCTATCCAGCTTAAATATAAACCCCTATGTCACAAGATGGGTCGCAAACTGGCTCAAAGACAGGACCCACAGAGTGAGAGTTGCTGGAGCCATGTCAGACTTGAAACCGGTCACAAGTGGTGTCCCACAGGGTTCTGTCCTGGGACCACTCTTGTTCAGTATATACTTTTCCGAGGTACAGGCAAACGTGGGAGGACTATAGCTCTCCAAGTTCGCAGACGACTGCAAACTGGGCACCATAATCAACTCTCCAGCTGACACAAACATCCTTCAAAAAGGTCTCACAGAGACAGATAACTGGTGCCAGCGCCATGGTTTAAAGCTAAATGCCAAAAAATGTATAGTCATACCCTTTGGCAAAAACAATGTGCCCACAAATTACCACATAGGCAGAAACCCATTAAGTACAGAGAAAGTTATTAGGGACCTGAGGACCCAAGTTGATAGCAATCTCTCCTTTGAAAACCACATTGCCAAAGTGGTTAGAAAGACCTTCTACATAGCCCACCTCATCACGAAGGGTTTCACATCTAGATCAACAGAGGTAATCGTGCCCCTTTATTTATCCCTCATCAGGCCCATCATAGAATACAATGCCCCTTTTGGGATGTACCTTACCCGACACCTGCAGCAATTAGAAAGACCCCAAAAGTATCTCACCAAGAGGATCAAGGGTCTCAAACAGATGCCATATGCTGCTCGGTTAAAAAAACTCCAGCTCTACTCAGTTGCATACCGCCTACTTTGAGGCGATCTATGCCTGACATACAAAGCTATGTCAAATCCAGAATTAATGGACATGCTCCACCTCAGTAACTCTAAATCCCTTAGAGCCACACACTCGAGGGACTTGAACCTCAGCACAGAAATAAATAGAACTTGCTGGAGGGACAGGTTCATAACCCAGAGGCTCCCTTCGCTCTGGAATAGAATTCCAGTTCATGTGAGGCAGAGCACCTCACTGAATCTCTTCAAGAAGAATCTCGATAAGTGGATGGGGGATCGTAGGTTTGTCCCAGGGATTACTCTCGTGTCACTATTAGACAGAGGCACAGTAAACTAAACCTTAAAAAGGGCACAGTATACTCAAATCAAGGGGTGGCATAAGCCATACAGAATCGGGCTAGGCTTATAATTGACCCAGGGCAGATAGCCTAGTATGAACCTATGAACCTATGAACCCTCAGGAGTTTAGAGCCCTACACCCAGAGCACTATGAATGTGCATATGACATCATGTATACACGGAGCCACCAAAGCATATAATATCATGTATACACGGAGCCATCAAAACCATTACATTGAAAGCATTAACTTCACCATTTTTCATTATGGCTTATCTACACACACATCTGCTCAACTCATTTGCAAGACATACAGCAACAATGTCTGTGCATGTCAAGTCTTTTTCTTCATTTTTTTTTTCCAAAAGCAAGAATTATCATTTCCCTCTGGTTATAGATGGCCATTGAAGTTGCCCTATGCCAACTATCATACACTATATGACCACAGGAAGATGATTTTTAATCATGTACTCTTTGTGGGCATGAGTGTGGTATTTATATCCTTTGATCAATATTGCAGGTTGGAAAACAGGAGTATAACACAGATGAAAAGGGAAAGCAAGCAGAGGGTAGAAAGCAAGTTGAATAAATTAGTAATGAGCAAATTGGAGGTGGGATTGGAGCATACCTCTCAATGTTTCAGCTTAATAATGATGACAGCAATAGTTGTAATTATATACTGACAGCAATTAGCAATTATTTGTCAGACAAATACACTTTATAGACTGAACAATTGTAGTCAATCAATCGTGCATATTCCTGAAATAGACGGGAATTTGAGAGGTAAGTAAAGGGGTATTTCTTGTGGGACAAGTGCTGCTTTATGTTTTTACTGAGAAGGGAAGATTGTGGAAGGAAGTCAGGGAAAAAAGAAGTTGGTAAGAAGGGGAGGATGGGTCAAAGAAGAAGACAGACATGACTGCCAGGGTGTTGGGTAAATCAATGAGGGAGGTGGAAAACAATGGGAAATGAGACATCAGAAACCAGAAGGCACACAATGGTGAAGAGAGGATAGTACAACATGCAGGGGTGAGCAGAGACACAGCATGATAAGAGACCTTGGGACAGAGGTGGACAGCAGTCTCTCCTTTGATAATCACATCACCACAGTAGTCAGGAAATCCTTCTATGTGGCACACCTCATCACAAAAGGGTTCTCATCCAGGAAAAAAGAGGTCATTGTTCCCCTCTACTCACCACTCATTAGACCCATTATAGAGTACAACGCCCCTTTTGGTATGTACCTCACAAGACATCTACAACAACTAGAAAGGCCACAGAAATACCCCACAAAGAGGATTACCAGCCTCAAACAGATGCCCTACACAGACCGTCTCAAAAAACTCCAGCTTTACTCTGTCACATATCACCTACTCAGAGGCGATCTCTGCCTAACATACAAAGCTATGACAAACCCAGAGCTGTTGGACATACTCCACTTAAAGAAATCCCAATCCTTCTGAGCTACATACTCTAGGGACCTAAACCTTGTCACCACAATAAACAGAATATGCTTGAGGGAAATATTCCTGTCCCAGAGACTTCCCATACTCTGGAACAAACTACCTATCTATATCAAACAAAGCTCCTCGTTAGCACTCTTCAAGAAAAATCTTGATGACTGGATGGGAAATAGGAAATGCACCCTGGGGATCACCTCTGGGGCTCTGCTCAACAGGGGCACAGGAAAATAATTTTCTTGGGTGGCGAAAGCCAGGGTACCTTTTTTGGCTAGTCTTATATAGGCCCTAGGGCCAATAGCCTAGTACCTACCTATGAACGTATGAGCCTATGAACAAAAGGGAGGGGAACTCCAGGTATGGGGATAGAACTGGGTACACAAAGATGCAAAATCTGCTAGCTTAGACCCACTGGAAGCTTTCTTGTCACTCTGGGAGCCATCAACACTGAATCTTACCTTAAAAGCTGGAGATAGAGCTGGGCAGAGATCTCTGGCCAAGGAGGTCAGGCTTGCCATGACCCAAGAACTTGTAGTGGAGATAACAGTGTTCCCCAAGCAAAGGATACCAGTAGCAAGAGTGACAGTCTTGGCCAAACAATTCTGGGCATCAGCCTTATACTGTAACCTGGTATAGCCCTTCTGCAGGCATGTGTAGCTGTAATGTTTATGGAGGATTCCAGAAAAATCTTGTTTTTTTTCCTGACATCACCTCTGTGCTCTGAAAGTAGCAGTACCCTCACTATCTCCAAACATGCTTCTCTCACCTTAAAGATCTCAGAAAAAAGGTAAATACTTGGCACTCAAAACAGTTCTCACATGTCCCATCCTTCTCAAAATGAAGAACACTGAAAGGAACCTTATTTGATGGATGGATGGTAAAATAATACTATATAGATACTGTCTACCAATGGCTGCAATGACACTTTAAGGTGTGAGACAAGGCAGTCCTCATCCCTCTTTATGATCATTAAAGATAATCTATGGACTGCGAAACACCTCCTCTCATAATGTTAAATAATTGGGCACCATTTGGAACCATACCTTTCAGTTGTCCAGACTTTTACAGAATGCCCAGATTTAGTCTCAGATTTTTGTCTGTTCCTAATAATATTCCTAATAATATTTGTGGTTTTCTGGCAAATCACTGAGGATTTGAACTAGTAAATAATGCCAAACATCTGAGTTTCAGACTTCACACCCTTCTGAAAATGCATGTTAAAACAAAACCTGTTACTATACTGACTTTTTAAGTTTGTAAGAATAGTATTTAAAATCTGTCCCTATTTTTGTCATTTTATACTTAGAAAATGTTTTCTTGATGAATTAAAATTATTCAGTGTTATTTATCATGAATATCAGTTAAAGCAATTTGCTTCACAGCAAGAGGTTCTCCGGTTCAATCCTCTGCTGGGGTGCCTTTTGTGCGGAGTCTGCATGTCCTCCCTGTGGTCGTGTGGGTTTCCTCCGGGTGCTCCGGTTTCCTCCCACATCCCAAAGACATGCTGTAGGTGGATTGGACACTCTAAATTAGCTCTAGGCATGAGTGTGTGCATGTGTGTGCCTTCTGTGGAAGGTTGGGCGCTGGGCTGGCAACTTGACACCGTGAAACTCCACTGTCAATCATGGGCGGACGGGTGATCCATTGTGGTGACCCCTAACCGGGAAAAGCCGAAAGAAGAAGAAGATCAGTTAAAGCAGTTGCTAACACTTGAATGTGTGGCAGACCCTTTCCATGTGGAAATTCGAGGAACATGGCTATTTCAAACTTAAATTGAGAAACCCAATCCTCAGAGTGAAGTGCACTTGAAAGGAATGAGCCTATTCCTATAATATGGGCTTCCCACGCATGCATAGAAGTGATGTCACTACAAAGGTGTGTACATAGCATCATATAAAAATCATGCAAACTGAGTAATTCAGAAACAGTAATGAGATAAGCCCTAATTAGCATAATAATCACACCCAGAGGGGGGTAACCTACATGATATAAGCACAACTGAAAGCACAGATCCTCATTGCACTACAGAAGACAAACTTGTTTTTGCACTGGAAAAACATAACTTTTAGGTGTTTTTAAAATTATTTTATTCTTTGATCTTTCTTAATAGCCTTGTTTTAAAGGTGCTTTCTGAATACCAACCCATCTAAAGCTACCTTTCATTTTCCATCCAGTCTTTTCTAATTTGTCATGTGATGGCCCAATTAAGTTAAGCATCTTTCCACAGATAGAAAACTTAGAATTCTTATAGTTGTTTAGCAGTCTAATCAAATTAGTCATTAGAAGTAGCAAGATAACTAGGGCAGGGCAAGAGGGGCAACTGCCACAGGCGCAAAGTTTTGGGTGCACGATCTGTCATTCCTGATCTCTATTTAATGCAAACTGGCTTTTAAAAGCAAATATTGCATTTCTGGTCAAACCTGAGCGCTGTAGGGCTCTATGCGTCATCTAAATTATAGCAACTGCTTGCTAGTTTGCTACAGTTTCAAAGTAAAATAAATGTAATCACTATAAAGGAAGATTTTTTTTTTTTGTTCAATATAATGTGTGGAAGGAGGGGCAGGGCACAGAAATGGGACCTGAATGGCTGGGGCAGGAGTAGGGGGGAGTGTTGTGCATCATTTTTTGCACTTCAGTGGAAGACCTGGGGAGGCAAGGTTCAGACTGTAATAAGCCAATCACTACAATGCAGTGATCAGCTAATTACAGCAAACTGTTTTTTGTGTTTTCTTTAGGGAGTAGGCCGTTGGGTCACGGAACTGGCACAGTGCACTGTCAGCTATTCTTGTGGTTAGAATCCTGAGAAATGGAATCTGAGCATGGGTTTAGGAATGGTAAACTAAATATGTCTGTTCAACACACTCCTGTTTGTCAATCTCATAGGGAAAACAGAGTTCCAGAGAAAACACTGAATCAAATAAAAAGCTTAGTGATATGTGTCATCTAACCTACCCACACCCTCTCTACTGAGCACAATTAACTGAACTATCATTGCACATAAAAAGGTTATATTCTTTAGCAGGAAAACTAAATCTCCACAACAGCAACAATTTGCATATTTCTCTCTTTCTAGTATATATAAAATAACATTTTATTCTATGTATTTTTGTTTCATTGCACTGTAAAGTTAAACATTTTTCATCTGAGTTTTGAAAGTACTGTGTTAGGCCAGGAAAAAAAAACATTATATATCATGCTGTGAGGCCAAAAGGATTAACTGCCTGAGAACTGTAAAAAGAATTGGTAACTGGTCATTATTTAGGTAGGGGAAGACAATTCAATATCATTTAGACAGCTGCCGCAGCAGACTGCTATGTGAGTTATATGCTTTTTCTGGTCTGTACAGAGGCGGAGCTGGTTCACCCAGTGCTCTGTGCCATTCCTCCCTGAACTTGTACCTCACCCCCATGATCACACTGAAGAGCAAATAAAGTAAAAAAAAAAAAAAAAGAAGAAGAAAGAAAGAAAAAAGAAACACTCTGATAGATTGCTCATGTCAGGCTGAAGCACATGCCCCATCCTACCAACTCTTCATTTCAAGAGCAGAAAAAAAAGAGAATGCTCACAGCATTCTGAAGTGCACACACCCTCACTGACATGCCCCCTCTCAAGCAACCCCTCCCTCATTTGAAGAGCTAATGTCCCCTCCCAGGCATGCCCCCCCCACACACCAGCAACAGCACAAGAAATCTGCTGTCTATACTGGCATTTCTGAAGTGCCAGTATAGAAAGAATGCAGGAACAGCACTCACACTGCACCCTCTGATAGGTTCCGCCCAGGGCAAATGCCCCTTTCACACCACCCTTGCAATGCTACTGGATCTGCATACTTACATTGTTGTCTGCTTTACATTCTTGTTCACATTGCAAATGTTATTTTAATTTAAACTTTTTTGAGGGGAGTCTTTTTATCTCCCATCAGCTGATCATCAGCTGCCACCACGGCTTTTCCTCATCAACCAAGCCAATCAGACACTCTTATCCCTCCTCCAGACTTTCCCCAAACCATGCTTAGGGCAGGCAGGGAGATTTACACTCCTGGTGCAGTATCCTATTGCTGCCAAAAAGTGTTTTGCCGTAGCAATGTTTCCCTTCCCCTGTCCATGCCTGCTTACATCCAGAGTAAGGATGTGCAATGGAAACATGCTGGCATATTGTTCCCCTTCCACAGAGACCCATCCAATGTCCATCACCATTCTCACTTAAAACAATGCCACCTTAAATGTCACCATCCATTAGGGATTGAAAACAAAGAATATCCAAACACACACTCTCCTCTAAGGCTAGGTATGCCCATCCCTTTCCTGGCAGTGCCATAGACACCTACTCTGCTCACTGAACCTTGGTTGCCTTGGCTTTATCCCTTTATACCACATCTATGGCTAATTTAAACATTTCTCTTGGAATTTTAAAAGTTCTATGTTAAAGCAGAAAGCAAATCTTGTGTCTCTTTCTGTAAGACCAAAGGATTAACTGTTTGTGGGCTATTAAAGGAACTGGGAACTATTCAACTGGTCTTCTTCTTTAATATGATTGTGAAAAGAGGCTGTTGTGTGAATGTATTTGAATTTCCCCAGCCTATCATTTATGTGTGCTCTTGAGTTGTCTATCCTTTCTGTAGATTTAACTTCTTAAACCCTTTCAAATTTTATCTCATTTGCTTCCACTACTAACAGCTACCAGATCATATTGCAATTGTGATGACCATCTCATTAAACTAATTAAACATCAATTAATATCTCATATTAATATCTCATTCCTATCTTCCTATCCACTAGCTGTAAACACCAACACCCACATTTTCCAGCTTACTTTTAATAGGTCTTGTTAGTACCACTACCTAGTGATGTCATACAAAGTAAGATAGAAAACATCCAGCTTCTTTTTAAAAGACACTTTATCCCAAAACATACTCTGCCAGTGGTTCTTTGACAAAGTTTCAGCTAGATTTTGAATAGCAGTTCATTCAAGGGAGGTACGAAGACAATATAAGTCTTTCAGCTTTTCCAGGTTAGGGGTCACCACAGCAGAACTCCAGTCCGCTCATGATTGGCAGTGGATTTTTACAGAGCCGAGTTGCCAGCCTGCCGCCCAACCTTCAAAGAAGGCACGCCCATTCATGCATGTCTTTTGAACGTGGGGAGGACATGCAGACTCCACACAGAAGGCACTCCAGCCAAGAATTGAATGGGAGAACCTCTTGCTGTGAGGCGACAACACTAACCGCTGCACCACCGGAGACTAAATAAAAGCTAATATTAAAAAAACTCATAGATAAAGATATCTCAGGAAGTATAAAAAGTGTGTTATGCTCACAGAAAATACATCACTTTTGACATGACCTTAAACATCTGGCAAAGTCATAAATACATCTAGAATACTGAAGCTAAGTTCTCAGCAGTAGATGCACCCTAATGAACTTGAACTTTCTCCTTTCAACCTGTCTCCATTTACAAAATAAAAAAAGCACTTCTATCTAAACTAAAATACACAGTGACATACCTTTAGATAACATTTCATCAGACTTCATAGTCTTGCCTAAAGCCACAGCTTACCCTGCTGCTATTTTAGTAAATATATCTATCTCTGAACGATATGTTCCCAAATTATGAAAACATTCTCTTATAATGCCCATACACAAAGGCGGACAGCAGCCCAGTACATCTGACTTTAAGCCTATCATTATCTTCTCTCCCTCGTCTAAAATCACTGAAAAATGCAAACATAAACAAATTATACACCACCTTATAACCAAAAACATCCTATTAAACTGCAAAACAGGACAACTACCAGTCAATATTTTCACTAATGGTATGCACACCTTTTTAAAGGCAGCAATGCTAATTCAGCATGCAGATAACTCCACCATTATGTGTATGGCCAAAACCACAGATTTACTCAAAAAAATCCACACAAGAATCCATACACTTATTTGAAAGATGGCTTCCTAATTCTGAGCTTGTTACCAACAAAACCAAGCTAATTATTTTCCATAATTACTCATCTAACAAACAAGCCTTACAGCTTTACATCACTTCCACTGACCAAAACCTTTACAGCAAATCAGCTATGCAAAACAGTTAGGTGTAGTTTCATACCTCTCAACTGTCCAGATTTTTGCAGAATGTCCAGATTTTTGCCTCAAAATTTCAGCCTGTTCCTCATAAATTTGTGTTTTTTGGCAAATCACTGGGATGATCAGAGGAATGAAATCACTAAATAATGACATGCATTTGAGTTTCAGACTTCATATTCATTAGAAAATGCATTTAACACAAACCCTGTTATTCTAGCTACTTTCTAAGATTATAAAAGCAATATTTAAAAAATGTCCCTATTTTTTTGGGCCTTTGTTCCCCCATTATGTCAAGCTTTGTTCAGATTTCATGGGCTAGGAGGATGAGAGCTATGAGTTGGGTGCAGTTGGTTTAATCATCTTATGTTTTCATTGACAGGGGAAAGTGTAGATCCCCTCCTGCCCACTTTAGTAATGCATGCTAACCACCCACCTTAGTAATGCATGCTAACTTTAACACTGCCCCTGCTCCTAACCCTATCTTACATCTAAATTAAAAAAAAAAAAGCTTTCCCATAACATTACCACTATTCAGACAAATTTGAGCTGAATGTGGTTGGGATTTTGTAGTACATCAGAAATCTGTTTCCTTTTTCAATGCACTGTGTGTCAATATGGTCCATTATTAATGTAATGATTGGTCAATGTATTTTGCTTGCTGTTTCATGTGTTGAACAAGTAACATGTTGACCAGTCATTATATAATCATATAGCCATTGATCAAAACTCTGCATTTAATAAAAATCAAAGATGAGGGATACTATATAAATCAAAGCCATCTTACCAATGAACAAGGCGAACTAGGCATAGCATATACACTTCTACCACCAAGCCTATTGTATGCTCCAGCAATTCTAACCAATTTAGCAAAATCTCAATACTACTAACTTTTAAAAAAATACAATAAAATAACCAAGTTCACAGTAAATGTAACAAATAAATACACTGTTCTGCACTACAAAAAAATCAGATAGCTAAAGTTGACCCATGCCTTAAAGTTTGCTTTGTTGAAGACAGCAAAAAACATACTGAACAAACCTATTAAATGCCATTCAATTAATTTATTGCTCAAGCAATACAACCATGTGGCTCTTTGAAATTCCAAAAATGAAGTTGTTACATATAAATCCCACTATTACTACCAAGGTTGTGTTCTGTATATGTAGCCAAACATATATGCAGCAAAATGTTGGAATTCTCTTTTCCTTAACTAAGAGCAGAGACTAAAATGTAGTATTCATAAACAAGATAAAAACATATCTATTATTCACCTGGATTTGTAAATCTAATAAAATCTGAAAAAAAAAAACAGTTCACTTTGCCAGCTCCTAATTCTTACTTCTTCATCTAACACTCCAACAATTAAAAGTATTAGTTCCTCAGCCCCCCAAAAAGTATCTGTATACTGGTTTGTGAGTCATGCCATATCAATCAACAAGACAATTTTGTTTAGGTATTTGTTTATTTGTCTTATTTTCTTTTTCTTTCATCTTTCATCTTTGAAAATAAAGCATACTAAAATAATTTTCTTAATTTTCTTTGCTTATGAAAGTGAAAACAAAGTAAGCCTCTATCATGAATAGTTGAATTGGTTGTGATGATGCCTCAGGTGGTACTATTCCACTTAGTTCTTTACTGAGAATGACATACAATAGCAGTAAGAATAAAACGTATTGTTGTTGTTGTGAGTCTGGTGCTATACACCAGTCTGCAGATATTCTAACTCCTTGAGATGAGAACTATAGTGATTTTTGGAATGGTACTGGAAGAGAATGGAGCAGCTTGTCCACAGGATGATGGATGTTGTCACTGACTTGAAAGAATGGCCCAATGCAGATTTTATAATTTTATTTCTCGGTTTCCAGCAAAAAATATGAGGAAGATATAGCTCCATTAAGTCTAAATTTGAAAGGACAAGTTCCAGATTGTCATTTAAATTAATAGACATCTATAAAGCACTCTAATCACCAAGGGTAAAATAGTTTTTGGGATAAAATTTGAAAGCGGTTCAACATTTAACACAAAGAATTATGCTTTATCAAAATACGCCGTACTGGATTAGCAGGTAACATTGGATTCCAGTGCTGCTTGGTACATCGATGCCATTTCAATAACTGTTTACTTCAGATGAGGTTTGATTAGGGGATATTACTGAGCATTGATGACACATGCTAAATGGCTCAGGTATAATAACGTGAGAAGTGTTTGGTGCAGGCTTAACTATAAACATATATAGCTGAACAAGAGGTATGTCCTAAAAATGGAATTCAAGTTTTGCTTTTGAACTAATTTACCATCAAATAATGGAATATCATCAAACTAATGTCTGGAAGGCAATTGTTGGTGTTTGCAACTCCCATGAAATTCAATGAAATTCTGTATTTATATGGGATGCAACCAAACTAATTTTACTTTCTTCACAACAGTTTCTATGGCCTTTTCTCCCATGGTCTGTTGACTGGTTCATGTGTTCATACTCGCAAAGGATTTCTCATATCAAGATACTATCTAGCACCAAATAACAAATGTTTTACATTCTGCAACTTTCCATGTAACTCCACAAGCATCTAATCAAAAATATCTGTAAAAGTAGCCAACACTGTGAGATACAGGGATAAAGGCCTGAATATGGTCCAAGTGCCTCTGGTTTGATTAGTCCTGAGGTGCTGTGAGGGAGTGATAGCATTCCCATAATGGGGTAAAATATGTTCCTTCAATGTATTTTACAGTTTGCCCCTCGTAGAGGCTGGGTATATGTGGGAGAGGCATAGTCATAAGGAGGAATAGGTAGAGGACACTGAATAAGTCACCAGTAAGGAGGGAAAATGTAACAGCATGCCCCCATTGCACAGCTGCTCCCTCTCCCAGGTGCTTAGGAAGTGTACTCAGAGGAATGAGGAAGGATAGGACAAAACTAAAGATTCTCCAGCAGCAATATCATTCTGCACCAGAGTCCATGTCTTAGCAGAGACCCTGGACATGAGACATAGGCATGTCAGTTAGACTCAGAGAATGAGGGAGAGAGCCAGTGGCAGCTGAAGATCAGCTGCAGAGATCCAAAAAGAACTAAATAAGAAAAGAAAAACTCTCCATAAAATATAATCATATGCCTGGAAATTAACTATTACAAAAAACATGCAAAATTCCCTTAATTGTGGCACTTGTGTTATTTCACTATTTTACTGAATAAGATAACATTTGTATTACCTTGCCTTTATCTGGGTTTTAAGTAGTATGACATTTTTAGTTTAGTCTTTGCTAACCATGGACATACTATGACCATTCAATATCCATTCCTTCAGAGCGTATTAATATGAAATGCGAAATATGAAAAAGTCATATTAGAATATAGACAATTTGGAGTGAATGGACAAACAAATTTAAATGAAAGCATTTTAAACTTTTTACATGGGATGCTTCACTCCTCCAGTTTGCTATTTTATTATTATAACTGTAATGTGGTCTCAGTGCAGTGGCAAAATGACTGCGAGTTAAGTCACACTGACCTGCGGTTTCTATACCTTCACACGTAGTCTTGAAGTATATGAATGTGTATGAGTCATTCATTCATTCACTTGTTGGCAAACAAGTGCAGTTTGATCAGTGCAGCTTTAAATAAGTGAATGACTTATTATGAAATCAGCCAATATTATGCTAGACAAGAGCTAAAACACAGAAAAAGAAAACATATAACTTCATTTTTAAATAGTACCTTCAGTGGGTACACCAGAACTGTGTTAATTTTGAAGGTTATTTTGTGAGTATTAAAAGCTGTTTTTTCAGATTTTAAAACATGCTGTTTACTTTATACACTACATATTAAAGCCTTGTCATAGATATTTATATATTCTAGAATAATGTTGACATTTCCAAACAAATACTGTTATGATGCCAAAATTTACATTCATCCTTACATAGAATGCTATCAGACATCCCAAACTTTAGAAGCCTGGCTTAGTTTACCCAAAGGTCATATGCTGAAACAGCCAGGTTTGGGCTCCACTACACAAGCTTGTGGTGAAATTGCTTGAGTGTCAGTAACACACAGAAAAAAGACGAGCTGCACAGTGCCAGACACTGTTTTCCACAGGAAATAATTACCAGTGCAATTTTTAAGTGTTCACCAGCAATGATTCACTTGTTTTGGGAGATTTCTCCTTTGCTCAAGTTGGTGCAACAAAGGAATTGGTGTATATATAATTTTGAGGATGCAGAGGGCTTACCCTCCTCCATAAAACAATTAAGATACAGAAAAGTAGTAGTACTCTGAGACGCACATCAGGATTTGGATAGTGGAAACAGATTTTAGTTGCAGCTGAAAAAGTGCAAAATTATTCTTGTTGACTTATCTACACAAATAAATGTGGAGTCTTAAGGAAGTGTGTCTGTGTACAGGCCTGAAGAAGACTGTGGTGACTGAGTGAACAAAAGTGCTTACCATAATACCATCATTTAATAAAACTGAAGGGTAACTTGTCCACTAGCAATTTTTGCTTTTGAGTTTTGTGGTTTTATGCTGGTTTTTGATACCTTTTGGATCGTAGTTGTCAAAAGGATATATAACAGACTTACTGTCCTAGGTATGAGCACATGTAAATTTTACTGCCTTGAGGACTTCATGTCTGGAAAAAAAACTGTATAATTAAATAAATTTATACTTAATTATCCATACTGTTTATTGACTTCTATGACATTTTTCCTGTTCAAATCGAACTGGATTACTGTTGAGTTAGTGATTCATTGGTTCTTACTAGCCTTTTGATCCATAAGGATTTTTAAAAGCCAACTTTTTATTCCCATGAAGTTTTTAGCCTTTATACTTTAATTATGAAAGTGTTTAGGAGCTTTATTTTTTGATGATGTCAGAACACAAGGTATAGCTTCAAAGTAATGTGAGAACCAGTTTGCTACCACCTCTGTGTTAGAACTGGGAAAAGGGGAATGTGTGGTTTGTTTACCTGTCTGAGGTAAAGAATGTAGTCCTTAGATGGTGCATACCTATCTTGTTTTGGCAGAAAGTATTTCCATTCATTGGATCTGCACGGAACCTTATTCTTATTTCTTTGTTTTCTGTATGAATTCCATGAAAAGTTTATTTATTATTTATTCATTTAGTTAGTTATTGACATTTGTTTAGCAGGAAAGTTTAACTTTTCAGTGGAGATTGGGGAGAAAAGCTACAAGGTATCATATTCACTGTGATCAGTATTTACAATGACAAATTTTATAATGCAATTTCAGTGAATACATAGCATAATAGTCAGTATAACAAACTTGTGCTGATATTTACAAACATTAAATTTACAAGTCTTGTACTGAGACTTTACATATAGAAGCGCAGTGTATAAGACAGGGAGGATGAAATTCAATAGAGTGAGGTATTAGAGGATCACTCTAATAACAGATTCAATCTAATAGAGGTTCTTCATTTTAATGCGCTGAACCAATGCCATTTTGAGAGAGACCATTTTACTTTATTTATTTATTTATTTATTTGACATTTCTTGACTGGGAATGTCTGACTGAGCTTGTGCCCCTTTCAGCAGAGGCCCAGGGAGAAAAAATTACACAAAGTACAACATATATATGTGTGTGTGTGTGTTTTGCTGAGTAATCATTTCAAGACAAAGGTTTTTATTTCTTTTTCTTTTTTATCTTACTTTAATTTGGTTTGGTGATTTTTAGATTTTGTTGAGATTCTATACTGCAGAAACTACATGTAGTAAGAAAAGGAAACTGTTAAACTCTTTGGGGATATGTTGTCAGGATGTAATATTAAAAGGCAATCAAGGGTACTTTTTTATTTATATTTCTATCATGCATATCAGGAAGAAAATAGTAGCTGTATTAGCCCATGAAAAATTTCAAGCCACAGGCAATGTGGTTTGGAGATAACTTGCCATTTAACTCATTCTGCCTAGAAGAGCTCTAGAGGTTTTCACTCTAAAGTAACAATGCCTGCATCCCAAGTCATTTAACAAAATTAAATTATGTCTTCACAGTTCAAACAAATGTTCATATCTTGTGTTGCTCATTTACTCAGATCTTCCCTGTGCCTGGTTTGGACACCTGACTACAAGACCTTGAATTCCATCTAAAGTCATCTGTGGATCTACAAAGCTGATACAAGTATTTTTTGCTGTTTTCATTTGTGTGGTGGATCCGGACTTATAACCCAGGATATTTTGTTTATTCTGCTTATTTTTTGCACTTGATCTGTCTCAGCGCCATTTAACAGTTCTGAGTTGCATTTATTGATCTTGTTGAATTTATCACTGGTTTTCACTCTGCACTTGTTATGATGCCATCTGTTTGTTATTGTACTGCTCTTAGGTTGTTTTAACAGTAATCTGATATTTCCTAGCTTCCACTGATACTGCAAAACCTGTTCTGAGTTTGCCAATTTCTCCACAGTTTGCCAAAATATTTAAGTTTTACAAAGTTCTCTTGTGTTTGTAGAAGTTTTCCTACATTTCTACACATTGTATTTGGGAACATTTCTCAGGGTTTGTGAACTTATTTTCAAGGATTCCTGATACTGCAGGAGTTCTACCTTTTGTTATAAAGTATTTGTTACTGCACTTGAGCTCAAAACCATTTAATTTTATATTGAGAGGTTTATTCTGCACTCTAGAGGGAGCAGAGGGCTGATTTAACCCATCCGAGGTGGGAAATGCAGGTGGAAGGCTTATTGTGTGTTTATTTTATTTGACTGAATGCTTAGCTATGTAAACGTCTTTTCATCTGCCTGGTATAAAAGCCTTACATTTCTGTGAGACTTTGCTCATTTATTAAGAATTTCCCTGTGCCTGGCTTGGACACCTGTGACTACAAGAACTTGGATTGCATCTAAAACTATCTGTGGATCTACAAAGGTGATATAAGTATTTTTGCACTTGCTCTAACTATCTCACTGTTATTCAGTTTTGCTGAATCTATCACATTTTTTCAGCCAACACTTGTTAAAGAAACACCATCTGTTTGTCACTGTACTGCTCTTTGGTAATTTTAACAGTATTCTGATATTTCCTAACCTTCTCTGATACTGCAAAAGCTGTTCTGAGTTTCTGAAAGTTCTTCTGACGTTGCCAAAATATTTCAAAGTTTTGTTTTTACAAATTTTTTCTGTGTTTCTAGAAGTTTTCCTACATGCGTGTACAGTTTCTGTATTTGGCAACATTTCTCAGGATTGTGAACTTATTTCTAAGGATTCCTGCTACTGCTGGAGTTCTACATTTTGTTGTAAAGCATTTATTACTGTACTTGAGCTCAAAACCTTTTCATTTTATATTAAGAGGGCTTTATTATGCACTCTGGTGAGAGCAGAGGGCTGATTCAAACCATCTGAGTTGGGAATTGCTGGTGAAAGACTTATTGTATATTTATCTGTGTAGCCTAAGGGCCTAACTGTGCAAAAGTCTTTCATCCTGCTGGTACAAAAACCACAGATTTGTGCATTGCATATAAGCAAACCTCTCCAGTTTAAAATCCTTTATAGGAAATGCTCTACATAGTCTCTCACTATTCATAGCTGCTCAAAGAGCTGCCAGTTTTTGCAGAGGGCAGCAGCATTGCAGATCATCTAATAGTATACTACTAAACAGTGTCAATTAAACATTTACATGACTCTCCCCTACTCCTTCCCATCTACTAAGGATTTGGCATAATGGATAGGTGCTTCTCTGTGATTTCTGTATCTGGCCTGGTGGATATGGGCATCCTGAAACAGTATAGTAACTACCATATGTTCACTGACAACCATTTCATTTTATAACAGGCAAGCACAGTATGTGACAGATGTAGAAACACAATGTCATTGGAGGCAAAACTCTCACATAACTCACAAAAATGCAAACAAGGTTGCCAGCATTACACCCAAAACACTCACTTCCAACACTATGGAATAAACACATAAACTCACATATATGGAGGTACTCACATATAATCTACACAAACCTCCAAGACCTCCTAAATGAGTCTCTCAGTGGCCTGGCCCACACTCAAAAAAGACAGCACCTCACATAACATGTAACTCTACAAATCACTGTAGCCCCGTTTCTGAGCCCGCTAAACAAGGAGAGGATCACAATAAGCTGTGTGTCTGGAGTCAGGATCCACCTAATCACACATCCCCTTACATCTTTAAACCACAAGTACCAGTATGACACACTCATAATCCATGTGGGCATGAATGACCTAAGACATACCTTACTGGACTATACAAAGAGAGACATGATGGAGCTTTCTGTATATGTGTCCCATGTGGGGATGAATTTAGCCTTGATTAGCATCCTACCTTCACCAGAGATAATGCCACAGTACCAGACAAAAATGATTGACTTCAACAACTGGCTTAGTTTCTAGTGTCGCAACAAGAGGATCCAATATCTGTCAGCCTCCAGAGACATGATCGACAAACCACAATGTTTTGCCAGAAATAGTTTGCACTGGTCACCACTTGGCTTCCAGATACTGGTAAAAACATTATCTGTCCCCATAGTTCCTTTTTTAGGTAGTGCCAAGTTGTGAAACCCACCAACATAACAAAATTCACTAACAACTACATAAAGGTACTGCTTCTCAGTGCTAGCAGTTTAAATAAAAAGCTGCACTCCCTTGAAGCATACCTCTGAACCATCCAGAGTTTCACAGAATGTTCAGATTTTTGCTTCATATTTTTGTTCTGTTTCTCCTAAAACTGTGGTTTTCTGGCAAATCATAGAGGATTAAAGTCAGAAAATAATGGCAGACATTTGAGATATAGACTTCATACCCTTCAGAATATTCATGCTAATGCAAAACATGCTATTCTGTCAACTTTCTAAGTTTGTAAAAACAATATTTAAAACTGTCCCTATTTGTGTGCCTTTGTTTCCTCATTATTTATGGCTTTGTCCAGATTTTTTGCTCTTAGAGGTTGAGAGTTTTGCCTGAACCACTCCGTATCATGGTGAATGCAGACATATGTGCAGGTATTTAGAAGAGATCACAATAAGGTGTTCAGAACCATGGGAAGCACCCCAGTTATCAAAGGCAACAATGTCTTTCATACGTTTCAATCCCCCTCAGCTCATGATAAAAAAGGGAGGAGGTGTCTCAGTGTTCATAAAGGACAAGTACACTGCTAGACTGGTCCAACAACATGACTTGCTTGAACTGCTCCATGCCCAACTAACCATAAGTGCAACCCCCTATCATATCCTTGTTAGCTATAGATCCCCTAACATGAGTCTGGAAAACCACACCTCCTACCTAATCCTACTGGAATTTCTTAACATTCAGTCTAGCACCATACTTATGGGTGACTTCAACTAGACTTTCATAAACTGGGAGACTTATATGACCCATAATTCACTTGTTCAGAGGTTTTTGGACTTTATCAGTGCAAACCCCTTGGAGAAACTAGTTAGCTCCCCAACTATAAGTACAAATATCCTAGACCTAGTACTCACGAAAATGGGGGAATGCTGCTTTATCCTGTGCACTAACACGTCCATGGTAAGATCTGACCACAAAATGATATCCTTTAGTATTAAAACTAATCTAGAACTCCCAACAAATTCTAAACATGTTAAGAACTTTGATAAGGCCAATTACCTCAAACTAAGTAACAGCTTATTTAATTTCCAAGCCCCTTTGAACCCAGATGACACTGAAGCCTACTGTGAGCTGTACACAAAAGCAATGTACAACTGCATTCATAGCTGCATAGAGGAGGCCATACCTGTCTAAGTCAAACCTTTGATTACTGGCAAAAAGAAACCACCCTGGTGGACCCCTAACATAAATAGACTATTCAACAAAAGGAAAAAATTCCTCTCCAAAGCCAAGAAGGAACACACAAAACAGTACAAAAACACACTCATCAATCTAAAAATGCAAAATAAAGAGCTGGTCTAATCTGCCAAAGCAAATTACTAGGCAAAGATAGCCTCCCAGGTGAAAGATAACCATAAGGCTTTTTTAATTATGTTTGTAATCTCAGGAAATGCTCAGCAATGTGTTGAGTTAATCATGAATGGAAACACTTAACACCCAGCCTGAAACCATAGCAAACCTGCTGGCCGACAAGTTCAGTTTAAACATCTTCCCCCATCACCTCCTACTACAACCAAAGAAATACCTGTAATCATCTGCCTACCTGTCATTACAAGGGAACAAGTCATTACTGTGCTCACTAAAGTAAAAACACAGCCTCCATGGATCCTGACAACATTCCAGGATACTATTTACATAGCTTAAAACATAATATATCAGAGTCACTAGAAACCCTCTTTAACCACATCCTCTGGGTGGGCTGCAGTAGTTATCCCTCTGCACAAGGGGTGCCCATCAACTGACCAGGGAACTACTGACCCATAAACTTGACCAGTCTTATCTACAAGGCAACGGAAAGAGTTATTATGGACCTGATCAATAACAACATAGGAAATCTGTAAACACTGGACCAGACCCAATTTGGCTTTGTCAAAGGGAGGTCTTCACTGTTCAATCTGGTGGACTTCTTTGAGATAGTCACCAGTGCCATGGATGAGGGTAAAATGATACACACCACTTATCTAGACCTGGTCAAATCTTTTGACACAATCCCCCACTTGGGGACATAGCTCTCAACCTCTTAGCACACAAAATCTGGACAAAACAAAAAGTAATAGGGGGACAAATCCCCCAAAATAAGGGCAACTTTTAAATCTCGCTCTTATAAACTTAGAAAGTTGCTTGAATAAAAAGTTTTGCATTACAAAGAATTTTCTGAAGGATATGAAGTCTAAAACTCAAATGCCTGTCATTATTTATCAAATTCAGTCCTTACCAATTTGCCATAAAAATGCAGAAATCCACAAATTTTGAGGAACAGAACAAAAATATGAGGCAAAAATCTGGATATTCTGTGAAAAACTGGACAGTTGAGAGGTATGTCTATAGTGCATCTTCAGCTGCATTCCACCTTTTTGCTGATTTTATTTCAAATGTTAAGCCACTTCAAGTACAGTATGTTCTATTGCAGTCATATATATCTCTATTATTCTGTTATAATACAGTTTTACGGAAAGTTATACTTTTATTTTTTTTCTTTGATGTTTTAGTGAGACAACTGCCATATTTATTGATATCAGATTTTTATTTTTTTGTCTCTGTGACTTTGTTGTAAATGTGGCCTGTTAGCTGAGCAGTCACAATTAATAAGTGTAAGTAAATAAATAAAACACTAATTGTAAACCCTTACAGTTACTACAATAGCTAATCAACTGGCTATTAATCCTGAGTACTGAATATTCACTATTAGTCTCTGCTCTGGTCTGCATGCTTAATTAATCGTCACTTACATATCTGTTCACTTAAGCATTTGAAGTACTTTAATGTATCATTGGCTACCTAGTTGTTCAGCCCTGTTTATAATTCTGCTCCCCCACTGTAGCCTGAAAGAAAAAGAAGATTACGGGGAATTTCTCTGGTAACAAAAAAGATGACAGTTCTGTAAGGAGCTTTATTTATAACCAGATCATACCAGTTAAGAAACACCACAATATGTAATCAGGTACTCTATATGCCAATGGGTAATTGAGGAAATTAGTAATACCTGTTCCTCAGCTAGTTTAATTGTAAATCTGATCAGTGAGAATTATTAAGTGCTAAACTCTCTGTTTTACTCCTTCCGTGGTCTACTGAGCTTAGACACTGAGCCATATTTTTAGAACAGGTGTATTAATAGTTAAAAATCACTACAATTGTGAAAAAAATTCAATGTTCTGCATACATTTTGAATAAAGTAGATCAGCATTGGTTGTATTATTTTTTCCTTTTATTTATTTATATTCCATACTTTATTTATGGCAAATGGCAGGATACCTACTCTACTGTACTTACCAGTCAGTCCAAATAGGATTACCACAGAGGTCAGTGCTAAGACCCTTTCTATATGATGTATTCATAAATGACATGCACAAGGCAGCCGAACATGCAACAATCATACAATATGCTGATGACTTGACTTTTGTCTGCTCAGTCACAACACTATCCCAACTCCAAAAAATCACCTAAGATTCCTTCTTGTCTATTGAGACTAAGCTGGAACAATTCCATCTATTCTTCAATACCAAAAAAAAAAATTAATCGCATTTACCTCCAATAACCCCCCCTCCCAACAGATATCTCAATGCCAAATGTAGTTTCATCTTACAACACTGAAATTGAACAAGTCCCATACCAAGTTAGTGTTCATCATTACCTATGACAAACTTACTTCTGACCAACGGATCAGTGCTGTTGTCTAAAAAATCCACTGCAAGTCAGGACTACTTTACAAAGCAAGGTCATTTCTCACTGACCACAACAGTAACTGCAATGTCCTTTTTACTTCCTAGCCTGCTGTATGCATCTAGTATTTTCACTAATCTTCAGACTATACTAATAGTTATACCAGGTTGAACAGTATTATAATAAAAATAAATAAGTTTGCATCCAACATCCCAAATTGAACTCATCATCGTATTCCCTTGCAGAACTGGAACTGACTAGAAGTACTAGCATCAGTGTCCTAGTAAAACTGCAACATCATATGCACAGCTTGCAATGGCACGTAATATAGTACACAGCCTCTCAAACATCCCAGCCATTAGCAATACAATAAAATGGTACAACCCCAAAAGGAACCTTTGATCAAAGGACCACCACCTAAAGGAATTCCAAAACTACAACAATTCACCTGGGGATTCTTCATGCTAATAAGCATAGCTGAACTATGCAACAACATTGTCTTTATCATAAGAATAATATACAATCTTAACAAATGAAGCAGACTAAGTAGGTAAAGAACAGTGATATCAATCTTCAAACGTATGAAAAAATAAAAAAAATATAAGAAACACCGCCCAACACAGCCAGGAGATAAAATCACTAAATATTTGTTAAAATAATAAAATAGGTAAGCGCATCGTATTAGTATGCACCTGGTTTTTGTTTATCAGAATATTTTGAAAGGGCAAGCCTATAGGGTATCTAGGCTGTATACTGATGATACAGTCTTTTCTGATCCTTTAATGGACTTACAAAAACATTTTCTGGATTGGGGGTATCGAGAAACTGAATGGGAAGGAGAGGTGCACAATAGATATTATGGTAGGGTTAATTTAACATATACAAATGAAACTGCTAAGGTTTGTGGTATTATATGTAAGAAGTGGCCTGTGTTGATGGTGGTTGATGTTATTAAGGAGATAGTGGGGCCTCGTCCTACTTTTTGTTTTTAAAACAAACCTTCTTTAAAGAGATTGCTTTGGTATGGTCATGAGGTTACTCGTACTTGACCTTTATCATCTAGGTCAGGTGCATATCCCTGTAGGTCGTGTAAAGCTTGAAGGTTTATATCAGAGGTTAAAACCTACAAGGACCCTATGAATGGTTTTACATTTATTCCTAAATTTTATGTTGATTGTAGTAGTCGTAATTTAGTTTATTTGGCATCTTACAGGAATGACACATGTTTTCATGTAGGTAAGATGTATCACTCCTTAAAGGAATGTATTTTAGAGCATTATAATTATATAAGAAGAGAGGATGCCACAAGTGCCCTGTATAGACATGTTAACGACCACCCAGAACATATTTTTAATTTTTGGGTTTTACAATTTATTAACATTGGTGATATTGTTAATAAAGTAGAGGCAGCTGAGACTAAGTGGATCACTACCCTGCAAGCACACAGGGGTCCTGGTCTGAATGGTAATATACCCTTAAGACCTGTTTTGAAGGCAAGGGGATTGTTTCATTGATTCTCTGATGTGATTTGTTGGTTCTTTTATATTTTTTTAATTAATTAGTACATTTTTTGATTATAAAAGTCTGTTTTTTTACTATGCTATGGTTTGATGAAGTGCAGTTTGTGTGCATGAAAACACTTACCTATTTTATAATTTAGTAAATATTTAGTGATTTTTTCACCTGGCTGTGTTGGACAGTGTTTCTTATTTATTTTTTTTTTAATATACAATCTTCCCAATTTTAAGGCCAACCTCAAACTGCATCTAAATCATACTAGAATTTTCAAATGTCCTGAATCTCCAGGTTAAAAATGACCAAATAATCAATATTTCCTCCTTTTATCTTCTAAATTATGTCTTCCCAACTGGATCTTTATGTCCTTTTATTAGCTAACAAATCATCTTGACATTTATACTGATAATTTCCTGCTTCATTGATGTCAGGGCCGGCCTTTAGTCAGCTGTTGCCCTAGGCAAAAGGGCTCCACAGCACCTACCCACACAACTTGCTGCCCCCATCCTTGTCTACCTACACCATCTGTCTTACCAGAAAAGCACACCTGACAGAGTGGCGCATGAGCTAGCCACCTAGTTGGTCTATGCCTAAGGCTGGCTATGAGTGATGTTCTCTAATATGCATCAATGTCACTTTTTAGAGCTTACTACATGTTTTAACTCTGTGTAAAATTTCCTGTTTATCCAATTTTTATGCATTTCAGTCTTTTTCTACATACTACTTTAAACCTTGTTTAAACTTTGTTATATTGTATGTTGACTAAATCATAGAGCTTTCCCCCACAGGCCTCCTTTGAAAATGGTCATTGTATCCAGTCAGACACTTCCTGGTAAACAAAAGCAAATAAATAAATAAATGTATTTTCAGTGATAAATATATATGTTGTAGAAAGTGAGTTTTGTGATTTATAGAAGTAATACTGTGATACAAGGTTTGTTTTATTTATTTATTTTTTTTTCTGTTATAGTAAAACTGCTAATTTGCTTTTTAGTACTGAAAGTATTTGTTCTGGAAAACCTGGTTATTGGAACCCTTTGCAGTTTGTTCTGGTGACTTTGGATAACTAGCAAATGCTTGTGTTAAATGTTGCCCTGTGAGTTTGGGGAATCATGTATAGATCCTGAGACCCTAGCCTGTTCCTTATGTTATATCTTTGTGGGAGTCTTGTCCCACCTCCATCTTCCAACCTTATCTATTGTTTATGCAGCCTGCTTCCCTTTACACATTTCTTCTGCCACTACCCCTCTTAACTAGTTATACTATTTTCTTAATGATTATTGTTTTCTTTACCTACTTGCAGGTCAAATTGAGAATAATCAGTTTTATCAAGGTCACTTCTCAGATTTCTGCTGTTTGACTTCTGATTTACAATTAACCTTCAAACAATTAAATTATTTTATTCTACTCTGTCAACATTTTACTTTAACTGCTTCACTCTTGAGGTAAATTTCTTGGCGTCCATGTCTCGAACATATAATAAGGTTATAATCGGTGACCCGCTAATAATCCTATGTTGCAGACATTTGTATGGCACTTTTCCGTTTTAATTTTTTTCTTTGTTGAATAATAGTTATAACTTCTTTTTAAACTGAATCAAATTATTTCTGTTAGTGATTTTAGAGAAATGTTGTTTATGTGTTGCCTTATGTGGCCAAGGCTGAGGGTGAAATAGCCCTATGGGCAGTCCATCAACACAGTGAGCTAATATAATAAAGTATTCCAAGTTAGTATTATCATTTTTACACGTTCATCTTTCATAGTAAACTCAAAACATATAATCCAAAAAATTAGCCAAAATGCCAGATTTGCTGTTTTACTATATGTTATATGTCTTCATAGTGTGGAACTACTTCAAGGAGTTCTGGCGATTGTCTCTGCACATGTTTTTGGCTTTGTTATGTGTAATTAAAGATCTATTACTAACCAAGTGTATTCACGTTCTCAGACCCTGCATGTTGTTGCTTATCAAGACAATAAGACATAAAAGATATTCTAGGCACTAAAAGATGAATGCTCATCACTGGTTATGTAACATCCGATGTTAAGCATTGCCTTTAACACTGCAAAAAAATAAATACAATAAATGGGACTCCTGGCAAATAGTGCAAAAAGAAGCTAGGAATGTGCCATTCATCCTGTATATTCATTACAGACAATGCCATCAATTACATTTTAGGATTTACTTGTCTAAATTTACATTCTTGTTTACTCAAATGACAGACTAGTGACTTTCCTCAGAAGTGTAGCATATAATTTGTTTATTTATGAATTTACTTGATGTCTGACTTCTATTCCTTTAGTCCTGCTGTTGTGAATGGTGGTTTCTTTTAAATAAATAGTTAACCAGGAAGGGACTCTCTAGGTACTGTAGCTTCATATATGTCTCTCTACTCTGTTTTCTATTTTTTTTTCTTTTTTTATGTGTAAAATCCATCTCTCCTGCTTACACAGATCAGCCCACAAGTCTTGCCTTTTGGTTGAAATCCCAATTTAACCTTTTTTCCAGACAAGATTTAAGAACTATTTTATTAATTTTATTTTATTTGTTAACCAGATACTTTCACTGAATACAAATGCCCCATTTTTAGAGGTAAGCTGGAAGAACTGTTAAATTAAATGACTTGTTCAGAGTCATACCATAACCAAAATGAGGCTGATAGCATCAAACCATGGACTATAGGAAACAGCTGATAGCCGTAATCCCCTGTACTGTCAGACAATGCTCTGCACTAACTGCTAGGCCATAAATGATTTAAACATAAAAATATGCTTGTTCTATCTTTGGCATTAAAAGTGATCAGTATAGCTCTACCATAAATAACTACATTTCATCTTGTGCTCATTTGTGTTGTTATGTGGCCCTACCATAGGTCTCCCAATTAAAATATTGGAACTCAATGCCATGTTCCAACAAGCAAAAAAAAAAAAATGAAAATACACGAGAAGAATGACTGTTGAATATCACTATTCTTATTTAAACTTGCTTTTTACAGGGGGCGGGCTCTCCTGTACCCATGATGTGTATGGAAAGCCCTCACACCTCCCAAATGTATATTTGTTAACTCCAAGATCACCATATTTTGGAGAAAAGAGAATATTCTGAGAAACTGCAGTCTCAAACTTGATATATCTAAGTGCAGATTTTTAGCCATTTGGCCCTACATTATGGGGCTCTGCATTCTGAGTCCTACTATTTCAAATAGTTATCCTACAATAATCCTATTTGTCTTCTCTTTCTCTCATCCCCTGCAATTATTGAGCATTAACAGATGTCTACATAATACACGTCCCCCAAGGGTGTGAACCCAATGGTGTATTTTCCCTTTAGGATGACAGGAGTGCACTTAGGGTCGTGTCATCATCCTCACACTTTGTATCTTTATTTTGTACACATTGCTCATGTGTAGGCCTGGAGATGCTAAAGTGGAAATATATAATGCAATATAGCAAGAGGTGTCACCCATTTCTGTGCACAACATCACCATCAAAAGCACAGACTTGCCTTGCAGCAAGTGCATCCATATAACTTAAATCCCCACTGAGGACTGTAGAACAGCATGTAAACTGGGAATCCACACACAAACTCTCCAAAGACAGGCCTCTTCTCTCTCTCTCTCTCTCCCTCTCCCCAATAATGTGTCCTATAGCACTTGATCTAAGCCAGGATGCCTGGGTTGTACTCTAGGCTTTACCCTTCTACCCCATGAACTTGACTTATATAGTCCTATTTTAGTAAGTGTTGGCAGTATTTATCAGCAGTTAATTATTTGGCATTCTATTTCTGGCCTATTTTATTTGACATTATATCTTCAGTTTTTTACTTGGATATATATTAATGACGTGTTCACAGACATGTTCATTGAATTTGAACAGATGTTTTTTAGACCATTATTTACTATCATTAAACCAATTCTACAAAACCGGGGATCAGCATTCTATTCTGTCTTCAGACAATGAAATCTGACCCATCTCTTCTTAAATACTTATTATTCTTAACCTTTCTTTAACATTTCACTAGATACTCATTTTAAATAGATTATTTGTATTTTATTTTTACTCATGTTTATCTGCAACTTGTGAATTGCCTAACATGTATTTGACATTAATATCAATATTATCACAGTTATAAGTTCTTTGCTTGTATCTTATTACTTTTTAGATCAACAGTTTTGTTGTAGTTTTTTTTACATATCATTATTTTCACTTCTGTCTATTCACCAGTGTTTTTACATTTATCTTTTTTTAGATTTTTAGACTTTTAGGGCTTTTTTCTATTTGTCTGTCTGCTGTTTGTGTTTACTTTTCCCCATAAAATGTAACTTTAGCTACTTGTTTTACTTCTATTTTATTATCACTTTTCATCTGTGTACCACTTTGATTCATTTTAATTTTTCATTTTATTTCCTTTTTGATTTTTCCATTAATTTGCTTATATTATGACAGGAACGTTTTTCGTAAGCACTACTTTCTACTGTTTATTGCTGCAAAGATCTCAGTATGTTTTTTAAACATCACATATGGGGCTCTCAACTAAAGCCTACAGAAGTAACCAAGTCAGGATGATGCATTCATAGTAGAATGACTCATTATTGTCATAAGCCAAACACTTGTGATGTTAAAAACATACTTAATCTTTGTTGAAATTATAGGGATATACACGTTTGTTTCCCACAGTCTAATACATCTTATAGTTGTACAATTCATCATTCAGATATTGTTTTGAAGTTCAAGTTAGTTCATAAAAGCAAGTCATTATTTAGGATTTTTAGAGCTGATATGGCTTTTACCACAGAAACATTACTGACAAATATAAAATATAAACCATTTGTCTTTTCAAACATTTTTGCCATTTATGGGGACATCTGTCCCAATCCAAGAACATCAAAAAGGACAATTCCACATTGCCTCCAGTCAACCAATCTCCAGTTTATCTCCCTTTCCCTCAACAAAACAAAATAAACACTGAACTAAAACTCTTTAACCTCAACACGAGGAACATCCTAAGCAAAACAGATGACATCCATTCATGAATTCACTAACACTCCAGTGATAATCTTGTACTAACAGAAACATGGTTAAAAATGAAAGCAACTATGAAGAAATTGTCCCTCCTGGGCAAAGCATCCACAAACAAGACCACATATTCCAAAAGGCAAGTGACATAGCTATCTTATAAACAAACTCTCTTGAGCTGTCTACCCCAAAAGCAATTTCTCAGTTTTTCAATGCAGAAATGTTAGTGGCATGTTTATAACTGAACGTCCAGAAATCCTTATGCATCATTGTTGTGTATATATATATATCTATCTATATACATATATATATATATATATATATATATATATATATATATATATATATATATATATATGGGTCCCCTTCATATGGTCGACATTTCAGAATGTCAAAGACCATATGGCCAAGACCATATAATTGACATTCGAAATGTTGACCATGCGGAACTGGCATCTCTGTACAGTGCAGAATGGAAAGATTTCCAAATATATATATATTTATATATATATCCCAAAAGAAATGATAAGCAACCAGTACTTGAAAATATACTATCATAAGTAACATTGACTCTGTCAGGAAACCATTAGATTAGCTGATGTCTATCTGAATTGGATCTACTTAACCAAGACTCATCGGGTACCTCCATTAATATATTTGGCTTCACACTGATAATTTATACTCCCACAAAACATAGTAAACCTACAGGTACTGAACTTGTAATAGATTGTATATTAACATCCATCCCTCCCTGACAAAACTGCCAAGTCAGGTGTACATCCAAACAAACTAAGCAATCACCACTCTTCTTATAGGTTCCAGAGTCTGTAAAAACTAATAATAATTATAAAAACAAGGCCCTACACTATAATTATGTTAGAAACCTTTCAAATTTTAATCCAGATGCTTTCATATCAGCTTAAACAGTACAGTTGAAACATTCTAAAATGTCTTCAGTCGATGAAGCAGTTTCCCTGCCATACTTACCCACCTAGCAGTCGATGAAGCAGTTTCCCTGCCATACTTACCCACCTAGCACCCCCTAGGGACCAGGAGGGTCAACAACATTCCCGCTCCTTGGCTAACCTTAAAAACAAAACAACTCATGACAACTAGAGATAAAGCCTGAAAACTATGTCACATCAATAAAACTCAGTATAACTATTAAATCTCCTATCACAAATGAAATGTACCTAAAACCCACATTAATAAACTCAAAATTAATTTTTATATTAGCCTCCATTAAACATGACAAAGTCACATCAAGCCCTCAGGATTGTTATTAATAATACTTCTCAAACCAGGAACAACATTATAGCCTAATTCACTATTTACTAATTCAAAAACAAATATAGCTTCTGACTTTAATATACACTTTATATACACTGAGGCATCACTATAGATTTACCACACACACTAATACCTTCCTTCTCAAACTCATCCCCACAGGTATTAGAAGATGATACTTTTTGAAACTTAAACCTACCAGTCTTGTAAGTAGTAGTCTTTCTGCCAAATATCTAAAGACAGCTGACAAAACAACAGCCTAACCCAGATATGTTCTTATTAACAGGCTGATTCAAGAATCCTATATCCCACAGTAATGGAAACAGTTTAGGTAAACTAGTCATCTCTGTCTCTATTGACCTCTCTAAGACATTTGATGCAAATACAAATTCAAGACATTTATATTGACTTTAGCTCTATGCCCTCTCTGATTCCTCTGTTAAATGTCTCCACAGTTATTTAATGAATCAAACTCAATGTCTAAAACCACAAAAAAAAAAAGTAATCTTTCTACATAATAACCTCCTAACCCCTATGCAACATGGCTTTAGACCCCATCATAAGCACATCTACTGCCCTACTGTCCTTTACTCAAACTGGTGCCAAATTCATGGACAAAAATTTACTGGTTTCTTGCCTCTTTCCTGACCTTTCTAAAGCATTCAATACTGTATCACACTCCAAACTTCTCAATAAACTATCACAACTCAACTTATCTCCCTCTACTATTAAATGGTTCACTAGCTATCTCACTAATAGACAACACTCAGAAAGATGGCGGGCTACCTGCTCCCCTTACTTACCAATCCAAACTGGGGTGCCTCAAGGCTTGATTCTTGGCCCTCTAATCTTTAATATTTTTACAAAACAACTGCATACTTCCAGTACAGCATCCTCCCTGATACAATATGTGGGCAACTGTACCCTTATTACCTGTTCCAACAGTTTCTCTAACCTCCTCTCTACTACTCAGCATAGCTTCCTATCTGTAGAAAAATGGCTCTCTGACAACCAACTAATTCTAAATTCCAAAACAAACAAAGCTATTACTCTTTTTTTCCAAAATCCCTCTCTAACCTCAAATCAACCTTCACCATTTCTTTTCTTGACAACACCATCATGCAACCTGACCCACATACTAAACTTCTTGGTGTTATTATTGATGACCAATTAAAAACTGATACCCATATTCAGCACTGTATTAAAAAGAGCAATCAAAAACTTGCTCTAGTTTACAGACGTAAAAAATACCTAGCCCCTGACTCTAGGCAGAAACTAACTCAGGCCTTCCTCCTTCTGTGTCTACTTTATGCCTCCCCCATTTTTTTTCTTTTCTACAGTCTACCATTTTGGTTAAACTCTGTCAATTATACTACAGTGTTGCAAGATTTGATAGTAATTAAACCTGCAAATCTCATCACTAAAACAACTCCAGTGGCTTGACTTCCCTCAGCACCTGCTTCACCCCAGCTGCAAATGACTCATACTCTTCTCTTAAAACCCTTTGCTATCCTTACTAATATCACATTATACCCCTCCCAGAACTCCCCACAGCTCTGGACAGCTCCTTCTAGACACCTTTAAACCAAACAAAAACATTGATAAACTTCTTTACAAATATAGTATTTTCTATGCATGGAACAAACTCCCCCTTAACATCCAAATAATTTCTAACATAAATCTCTTTAAATACAAACTTAAAACTTTCTCCTAAATGTCTGCACCTTTCACTGTAATGATCCCACTTAAATCCCACCTTAACACCTTACTACCTCTCACACTTTTAACACCTATCTATTGCAAGTGTCTTATCTCGTTGGTATCTGTTTCTCTTTTTGTTGATTAAAAAAAAATTCTAATTTTTGTACTACATGTTATGCACATTATTGTAACGTTGATGTAAACTTCATTCTCGGGCCTTTTGTGAATTTCTAATGTCCTCATGTAAAGCACATTATTCTATTGTTTGCATACAAATTCATTGTCAGATGTTTTTCTTTATATAATTTTGTAATAACTGTCTGGAGCTTTTCTCCTCAGGTCTCCACTAAAACAGGCCATTGGCTCAGTTGGAGTAACCTGGTTAGCACATAACAAATAAATACATAAAATAAATAAATAAATCCTTTCCACCGATAACTATATAGGTATCCCCCAAAGTACTATCCTCGGTCCCTTAGTTTTGAACATATCCATAAATAACCTTGCTTCAATGACTAGCCAGAACAAATTAATACAATATACTGATGATGCTATCATCATTTTCTTAGCTTCTACTATCTATAAACTCTCACACAACAATCATTATCATCTATTGAAACTTGGCTACAGAACTTTGACCTGCTCCTAAAGCCAAAAAAGACCAAATTAATGATATTCCCCCTAAACCTGGATGAAAACTGAGTTTACCCACTCATCCACAAATATTGCTAACACTGTAATTGTACCCCACACAAAACACTTTGCTGTTACCATTGACGAACACCTACAACTCAACCTACAGATCTAAAAAACTCACCAGAGGCTTGGAAGTCTGTATGAAATGAAACCCTAGATCAAATGCATACTTTTTAGTTGTACTAGTCTATGCAGCTCCTCTTTTCACCAACCTTAACTTCATTCAAACTGTAAAACCTGACCTATGCTATAATAACATAATTAAATTTGCTGCTAATCCTCCAAGTCAACCTCATCTCTGTCACACTATAAGGCAATCTAAATGTCTCAAATTCCAAATTACATCAGGAGTAGCCTGATGTAAACATGGTCCACAAAATTCTACAAAAGCCATCCCTTAAGGATCTACTACACTGGCAAATTCCTGACAGGTATCTATGCTATGGAGATAAGATTTCTCTTTCTATCTTTCTCTGTTTGTCTCACAATTTGCAGCTAACCCATAGAGTGATCCCACAAACAGTAATCACCATCTACAGAGTTACTCACTAAGAAATCATTCAATTTCTTTGGTGGCATCCTACACTCCAGTGCTACATACAAGGCCTGAAACAAAATGTCTGAAAGTCTTTAGAAAGATCACCAGTCACCTAAAATTCAAAACAGCCCTCAAAGGTTTTCTCATGTCACCATGCTTATGACACTGCTCTAATTTGCCTGGCTAATCTCCCAGAAGCCAGTAACTGCCAGTAACATTTTCATTAGCAGTTCTAGACCCTTGTATTTCACAGGTCCCATCTCCTTTCTATAGTCCTTATTAGCCTCCTTCTTACAGCTTCCCCCTTAATTCTTACTACCACGGCTATGCTAATCTTCTTACATCTATATCCTAACCATATTTCACCACCATTGTTACACAATACTGCTATGATTATTTACATATGTTTAGGCCCTATTCCTTATGTGTATTGTAGCCCAATATTCAGTATACATATATAATTTATTATTGATGAATTTTAAATGTAAATTAATGCTTGGAGATTTTGTAACATGTATAATATAACCTCATGTAGGAGCTTTTCTCCCTGTGCTCCCAGTAAAAAAAGATTTTTATGTGTCCCATTCAGATTTACCCAGTCAAAAAATGCAAAATAAAAGAATGAAATTCTTGTCATCGTCATGGTTTACCTAATGGCATTTAGGATTTCTGTAGGTTCCAAACAATCTGTTGGATCAAGTTTCATCTGGGTGAAAATAACTAGTTCAAGCTTCAACACAGCAAACCCCTGCACCCCCATATGGAGACTTCAACCCCATGCCCCTTCACATAAATGTACCAAATCTACAATCACACAACTACAGACAGCAGAACAATGAAAATATCACACACAGATTTGTTACTTTTGGCTTGTAAACAGAAACAGAAACCAATGCTGCACTGATTGTTAATGCAAGAAAAGGATTGCTAAAAAAATTCAAAAAGCTGAAATGTATAAGTTGATAGCTTATCCAATGAGATCTCATCCACTAGTAGGTTAACATCATTTATGATTATCCAATGTGCCACATTGAATTATACTCCTAGCATATAGATCCTGTTTTTTTTTAATCTTATATTCAGGTAGCTAATTTCTCTAGTCCTCCTACTCTATTCTTTAAATTTGTGATTTGAACTATAAACAACTTTGCTTATTTATTAGTCTACTGTCCTCCTAGTCAAATAAGGACTTTTTTGCAAGAATTTTCTGATTTTTTTGTCAGCCTTTTATTTAAATTCAGCAGCTGGTTGACTCTGGTAGACTTCAATAGTTAGGATTAGGATTGTTTCCAATTTTTACACCTGATGGAAGGTCTGGGTTTTACACAGAATATTTTCAATGAAACACATCATCTGGGACACTTATAAGATCTGTTTAGTTTTATTGTTTCATGTTCTGAGGAAAGTGCTAAACATTTTAAATAGTAGTCTGCACTCTTCCTGTTGGTTTGTTTGATGCTTAGGTTTGCATTTTACCACTGTGTATGGATTGTCAATCTCTAATTTAAAGCTAAATGTAACAAGGATCTCTCCAGAATGGTACAATACAGCCAATAATCAGTTTATAAACTTATAAACAATTTAAAGTTAGGCCATATATTTTAAATGCATTATTTTGTAATAAAAGGAATCATTCTGCAATTTAAGTATTAGAAAAATTGAAGTGTACATTGCAATACTCCTTGGGAATTTAACTTGAGATTCTGACATTTCATCTACTTTATCTGATAACAAAAAAAATGTCTATCCTTAGTTTGTACCCTAAGCAACCAGAAAAAAATGTTCCAAAGCTATCTTTCAGAACTTATGGATAATTACAAGATTTATAAAAATTCAAGCTTAAGTATCCAGGTGATTGCTGTACAGATAAAAATAAAAAAACATACTCTCATGCTATGTATACTGCTACTAATGGTGAAGCAGATTCACATTTTTTTTGTTATTCACAAGAATGCGTTCTATAATTTCTTCTTCATATTGAAGGTAAAAGGATTTATAATATAAATATATAGAGAGGATTTTCTTAGTTTGGCTATACTTCCTTCTTGACTATTATTGACAAGATATAATTAGTGACTTGCTTCTAAATGCTTCTCCTGGTTTCATGTGTATCTATGAGTTTGTGTATTAATAAAGCCAGGGCTCCCTCAGATGGCTCGTGTTAAGAGAAACAGTTGGTTAGGAAACTGATTATAGAAAAAAATAAGAAGAGAAGGGGATATTATTTTTTTTTCAATAATTTTTATTTTTATTTTTGCATTAATAAATGTCACAAATAAAAACTATCTTACAACATGACCGTATATATATATATATATATATATATATATATATATATATATATGTTATACATTGATGTCAAATACCGCAGGATATAGGTCGTACAACATATCTATTTACACTATGTACATAGATGCTTTCACTGTTAGTTCCACAGTTATAAAGACAGTATATACATTTGTAATATTCAAGTTATTATTTAATATCTGAACTTGTATGTGTTCTTTGGTTCCATTATAGTGTATTTCTAAGTTGCTGTGTGATGAATTATGCTAATATGATATTAAAGTTTCTTTCCCAAAATTCTCTGGATTTCATGTTTTTGTTTCTTTTATCTATTAATATTTTATGAGCTAAAAGGTGTTGTATAGCTACTTGTTTAAAACCCTCCCAAGAGATATTTATTGTATCTAGCCATTTAAAAGCTATATACAGTTTAATTAGTAGGAAAATTGTTAAAAATGTATTTGCTTGTTTTCGTGGTATGTTGGGTGGGAGAATGCGTAATAGAGTGAATTCCCAAGTTAATGTTGATGTTTGATAACCTGTTTTTTGTAATTGTACCTTGAGAGAGTTCCAGAGTTTATAGACACATTTACAGCTCCAAAATACATGGATTAAGGGATATTATTTTTCACAGAGCGAGGTGTTGTTAGTTGTTTTCTGTGCACATAATAGTTAATATTGCCCGATAACTCTAGAAGGGCATGACATAAGTGGTTAAAACTATCAGGTAAAGAATCATAGATAAGACAGATTGGTGTGCAGTGAATGTTAAAATACTGCTGTTTGTATGTAAATGTTTATCTTTAAAGAGACACATGACCCCGTAGCATAATCAGACATAGATGTACAAATAAAAGGTAAAAAGAAAAATGCATGAGCTCATATCATGCTCAGACATAAGTGTAAAAGTATTGAAAAAGAGCCTGTAGCATGCTGGAATTTAGGTATGAATGTGTATTAATCTGCATGATTAAAACGTTTGTTGAGTGACCAAAGTTAAAGTGAAAAAATTGCAAACACTGCATGCACAGGGTCTAACCTCACTTTAGTGGTGAGGCAAGGTGAAAGGAAAGGCTACTTTGGGATTACTTACATACTTTTAACCTGGTCAGCTTGTAAATGTTAGTATGTATGTATGTATGGTAACATAAAAACTGTATCTTCAACCTTTCTACACTAATGACTGTATACTTGTCTCAGTGTGGACTTCGTATCAGCAAGATTGGGTGGATTTAGCCAAAACATCTTCACCTCTGTGGTCAGGTAAGAGGATATCAGTTGAGCATATACCTTCTGCATCCCTCATCAAAGTTTATTTAGGTTTTCCCCTTCTTTTTGTGACTGTACCAGTAGATATTGGAGGTGTTAACTCAATATGTAGGCTTCCCAGGGGATCACAAACTTGTCACATGCATACCAAGTGTGCAGATAAAACCTGCAAGATTATAAAAAAAATATTACATATATACATCTACATATATATATATATATATACACACACACACACAAACACACACACACACACACACACACACACACACACACACACACACATACATAAACGCGCATGAGCACATACTCACACACACACACACACATATATCTATATATATATATATATATATATATATATATATATATATATATATATATATAAACCCTTTTCTCCTGAGCCCCAACCACATGTCATGGCTCCTACAAGCAGGAAATTAAAAACAACAACTGCAGTGTCCAGTGCTGGAATTACATCTTCAGCACAGGGGGTGACAACTGTCATATCTTCTGCAAAAAAACAAGTAAAATAAAAATGAAAAAAAAAAAAAGATCATGCAAATGAAAAAGAGGATGTATGCTTGTATGCAATGGTGACGGGGTAAAGAAAATACTATCAGCCTTTAAAAAAGGACAACAAAAAAATCAAACAAATAAAAGTTGATCCAGCTGCTAAGGACTCTAAAAATGACAATAAAAAATAAATTAAACCAGCAACACATCAAAACACCCTGAGTATAAAGGGCCTGACTGTTTTGTGAATTTGTTTCTTTCAATAAGTATTTGTGGCAAAGTAGTAAACCAGGTAATAAAACACCTCTTACAGTACAACAAAAATAAATTTGATTTGATATATTCTTGGGCTAATTATCCATTGAAAAAGAGGGATGCACTCTTGACTGTACCATTCTTTGGATAAGACATTAAACATAGGCCCCATATGCCTGAATTGGTGGTAGCTCATGTGGATACAAAAATGCCACAGCATCTATTGAAAACAGTAGGGAGAGTTCTCTAGTGCCATGGCCAAATTTCCTCTAATACTATTAATACCACCTTGGGTTTCCACTGAAAAGAGGCTACTAGCCTAGTGGAACTAATCCAGTCAACAAAGGAAAAAATAAATAAATCGATAAATAAAACACTTTCAATGATTTAATTACTTTTCTAATATCCATGTGTCCAATTACTGCCAGTCACACTTAAAAGATATAAGCATCTACCTTGAATGGCAATTTACATGGAATGGATACAAATGTCAAATTCCAAAAGTCATGCAACAGCAGTTTGTTATTCTATAACGCTAATCTCCCCATAAGTTAGTTGCATTAGGTAAACTACCTTCTCCACACTTCTTCGTTTGTAAAGACAAGCAAAGACAACTCATTTGCTGATCTATTACTTATATTTAGGCCTGTAAATCTGCAAAAAAATGTGGCATCTTTCTAAATGCAAGTTTACTAATAAAGTAAATAATTGAAAATGGTATCATTCATTGTTATTTAGGTATTTTGGGGGGAAATAACTAATGGGAAGTTTTCTATCTAGTGTCTTCCTGAGTTAATTTTTTTATAATGAGGAACTCTTTAGCAAGGGATGAAATTTCCACGATTTTGTGGAAGTATTTTATTAAATCTTAGACAATATCATGGAGATTCTTTTATTTTCTTATGATAAGCTACCCAAAATTTGGCTACATTTTACCTACTATTTTTATTGGTTACACCTGTATAAATGAATAATTCATGGAACATTTTATTAAAAGCTATCATATATTGTGAGTTTATTTTGGATACTTGTTTTGTTAAAGAATGATGAAATTGTCTTCTTGAGATTGAAATTGATGTTGTTTTCTCTATCTATGGAAGTTGAAATATATATTTAGGGTTAAAAACTGCTTTTCATCAAATCATTGACATTAGTAGAATTTGTTGATAAATTATATTATTGCAAATGCAGATTTTTGCTTTTACTTTATATACTTAAATTGGTACATCTAAGCTTAGGTTATTGTTTTAGGCAGACTAAGATGTTTTTTGTTGGTGTAGCAGTCTCTCTTTTTGCGTGTATGCAGTATGTGCATTTTTACTTTTTGACAAGCAGTATAAAATGGCAGGCTTAAGGCAATTTAGCACCTGTGATGATGCAACAATGGTGAAGTTAATGTGTAGACGATGTACCAAAAATGTATATCAAAAATATCTAAAAAAAGTACTATATATTTGTTTTTATCAAAGGTTAAGCTAAGCTCTACATATATATCTTTTATCTATCTAAATGGTGAAGTTAATCTGTAGATGATGTACCAAAAATGTATATCAAAAATATCTAAACAAGTACTATATATTTGTTTTTATCAAAGGTTAAGCTAAGCTCTACATATATATCTTTATCTATCTATCTGTCTAAATGGTGAAGTTAATTTGTAGATGATGTACCAAAAATGTATATAAAAAATATCTAAACAAGTACTATATATTTGTTTTTATCAAAGATTAAGCTAAGCTCTACATATATATCTTTATCTATCTATCTAAATGGTGAAGTTAATCTGTAGATGATGTACCAAAAATGTATATCAAAAATATCTAAAAAAAAGTGCTATATATTTGTTTTTATCAAAGGTTAAGCTAAGCTCTACATATATATATATATATATTTATTTATCTATCTAAATGGTGAAGTTAATCTGTAAATGATGTACCAAAAATGTGTATCAAAAATATCTAAAAAAGTACTATATATTTGTTTTTATCAAAGGGTAAGCTAAGATCTACATATATATCTTTATCTATCTATCTAAATGGTGAAGTTAATCTGTAGATGATGTACCAAAAATGTATATCAAAAATATCTAAAAAAGTACTATATATTTGTTTTCATCAAAGGTTAAGCTAAGCTCTACATGTATATCTTTATCTATCTATCTAAATGGTGAAGTTAATCTGTAGATGATGTACCAAAAATGTGTATCAAAAATATCTAAAAAAGTACTATATATTTGTTTTTATCAAAGGTTAAGCTAAGCTCTACATATATATCTTTATCTATATATCTAAATGGTGAAGTTAATCTGTAGATGATGTACCAAAAATGTATATCAAAAATATCTAAAAAAGTACTATATATTTGTTTTTATCAAAGGTTAAGCTAAGCTCTACATATACATCTTTATCTAAGGGTGGGAGAGTGGCATAATGGTTAAGGTGTTTGCCTTATAAACACAAGGTGCAGGGTTTGAGTTTCACAAGGGATAATTGGCTAGGCTTAAAATGGATCTCAAGGGCAGTTAGCTTAGTACTAATCGATGAATCTATCTATCTAAATGGTGAAGTTAATTTGTAGATGATGTACCAAAAATATCTAAAAAAGTACTATATATTTGTTTTTATCAAAGGTTAAGCTAAGCTCTACATATATATCTTTGTCTATCTAAATGGTGAAGTTAATCTGTAGATGATGTACCAAAAATGTATATCAAAAATATCTAAAAAATGTACTATATATTTGTTTTTATCAAAGGTTAAGCTAAGCTCTACATATATATCTTTATCTATCGATCTAAATGGTGAAGTTAATCTGTAGATGATGTACCAAAAATGTATATCAAAAATATCTAAAAAAATGTACTATATATTTGTTTTTATCAAAGGTTAAGCTAAGCTCTATATATATATCTTTATTTGTCTATCTAAATGGTGAAGTTAATCTGTAGATGATGTACCAAAAATGTGTATCAAAAATATCTAAAAAAGTACTATATATTTGTTTTTATCAAAGGCTAAACTAAGCTCTCTATATATATCTTTATCTATCTATATATGAATATATATATATATATATATATATATATATATATATATATATATATATATGCGCATGTGTGTGTGTGTGTGTGTGTGTGTGTGTTTGTGTGTGTGTGTGTGTGTGTGTGTGTGTGTGTGTGTGTGTGTGTGTGTGTGTGTGTGTGTGTGTTTATATATATATATATATATATATATATATATATATATATATATATATATATACATATGCATGTGTGTGTGTATACACACACACAAGTACACAAACATGAGCACACACACACACACACACACACACACACACACACACACACACACACACACACACACACATGCGTGTGTGTATGTGCATATGTGGACCTCTGTTAAGCCTGTGATAGCCTGTGAAAACACATTTAAGATACGTTTTGTAGATATTTTTGATACATATGGGTTTATCGTAAATCATCAAAATGTACAAACACTGAAACACAAACAACTGATGTCAACAGTTCAAAAGACATTGCAAAAATAAAACAAATTTCCTTTCCAGTCTAATAAGAAAACCCCACAACTGCATTCAGAATAAATTTGTCTGAATAGTGGCAGTGTTATGGAAAGGGGTTTTCTAAGACAAGGTATATGGTTAGGGTTAAGGACAGGGGCAGGGATAGAATTGGCATACATTAGTCAGGTGGTCAGGGGTGTCTAAACATACAAGCAAAGGGCGATAATTTAACAAATGACATCAAAGCCTCCAAGAGACAATTCCCTGGGTGATAAAGCCTCAGCAGAAAGCTATTATCCCAGGCTGCTCTGTTACACAGCAGAATACCCCCCCAAAAAAAACTGCATATCCACAATTACACCAAAGCTGAAATCCCAGACAGACCTTAGACAAAAAAAGCAAATTGGTTTAACAACCACATTAGTAGCACTTAGATTAAATTTATATTTCAAAAGTTTCCAAAATAAGGCAAGAATGATGGTTAAACAAAATCTCCAACGATTTCCTAAGGCTGCCTATGAATTCCAACTAACTTATAGTTCTGAGCCTAAAATGAGTCCTATTAAAAGCTGGAGAACTTTAAATAAAACAGATGGAAAAAAATGATGGCTATCTTCCTCAACATCCTTAAGATAAAAACAGGATAATCCACAAAATTGATTCAGTGCAGGGTGCAAAAAATGGTAAAATGTAATGATTTGGAATAAACTGCAGCAAATAGAAATCACACAGAATGAAATGCTACAAAGTACTGACCTAGAACATTCTAAAGCAATCAGGAGTCTCTCGCAATAAAATGCTACAAGACCTGGAACAAGTTGCAGCAGACAAAAGCCATCCGAAGGAATACTTAGGAAAAAAAAAACAAGTAAACCATGGCACTCCAAGAAACTACCAAAGCTATGAAAGAAATAGGAATACAACTTATTTGAAGCCAGACTCACATCCCAAGCTCAAAATTAATGTAGGCAAATGATCTCACATATTGCATGTAGACAGGCAGTAATGCCATTGTTTTACATAGCATTAGTTATGGTTGGATATTGGTATGTTTTTATATGGGATGGAAAATATCCAAGTGCTTCAACCACATAGGAAGTGTCTTTATTCCACCATGATAAATCCTCTGTAATACTTTACTATAGTTATAAAACTAGATGCTTTAATGCTGCTGTATTTTTAAAATACTTATTTCAACTGGGTCATTATGCTGGTTAACAGTCTATGTGGCTTAACCAGTCAGAATGTCGCATTCTCACTATAGCAAGTGATGTTATATGTTCATTAACCATCAAAAATCCTACTCATCGCAGTATCTCTTATGTTATCTTTTTTCTTTAATATGTTTAGCCAGATCCATTAGAATATATGCTTCCTTTATTCTATTGCATATTGTCTTTTCTTTTTTCTTTTAATAATTTAAAGGAACTTTTCCAGCATTAGATATGTTTAACTGTATTTCATTGCTATTTACTGCACTTCATTACTGTTCCATTACTCTTTAACTGTATTTTTTTTTATACTGGAATTCTGTTTTTGTCTGTAAGTGGTTAATCTGTGTTTCTTTTTGTGAGTTTTACTCTGTTCTTACCTTAAACTGAGTAGCATAATCTAGATAAAAGGTTTGCTGCATCCAAAGCTGTTTGTTTTGCCTTCTGTGTTTCTAGCAGCCATCTAGTGTCTGCCTTCTGTGTTTTCGGCAGCCATCTTGTGTTGGTAGGGGCCTATATCCTCTGCTAGTGAGAGTAGCAGGGCTGCCAGAACCTTGTCTGGCACAAGCTGGTAAAGAAAGGAGGGACTAGCAGAATTGGCTAGGTTTCTGTGTTACTAGAATCTTCTATTTTTGTGGTATTTAAACCCTGCGTTTGAGCTGGTTTGGGCTTGTTTGCATTTCATGCACTGCAGCTGCACTGTTTTTAATCTACTGGAGAGGTATTCTAGCTACAAATTTTCCCTTAGTAGCACTTGTGTGGTCACTTAGTAGTACTCCTCTTAGACCTTCCACCCTTTACCCCCTTAGCTCTCTCTGGCTTCTCTCCCTCAGATTCTGACACATATGGATGGACAATTACCTACACTTTCTCCTGACAGTCTGGTTGATACGGGCATCCTCAGCCAGTGTAGCAACTGCCTTATGTACACAGACAACCCTCTATTACTACTACCACATAGGAACACAAATTGTGAGAGATGCAATTATATTAAGAACCTAGAGTCTATACTCTCTCCCTCACAAGCCAGTATATCGGGCACTGAGAAGGTTGTCAACATAAACACCACACCTCAAACACCACCCACACCTACATAACACACACCCACATATGCAGAGGTCATCAATAGAAACATACCCAAACAAAAGATACCTCCATGGCAAAAACACACACAAACTCCACTGCCCACCACACCACACACCACACATAGTCCACATACCTGTGTCTCACAGACACTAAGGCCTAAATATAAACCTAACATATTAGACATAGGAGACTCCATTGTGAGACACACATATGTGCTTCTCACCAAGCTGGATAAGGAGAACGTCACAGTTAATTGTTTGCCAGGTGCCAGAATCTACTATATCACCCATTCTCTCAAGTCTCTCAACAACAGGTACTGTTATGACTCTGTCATAGTGCATGTTGGTGTGAATGACATGAGATGTACCTCCCTGGACTATATGAAGAGAGACACAATCAAGCTCACTGAACATGTGTCACAGGTAGGTATGTTCCTAGCCTTAAGCATCAGTCAACCATCACCCAGAATGATGCCTCAATACAAGCAGAAGATGATTGACTTTAACAATTGGCTTAGTTTCTGGTGCCATTCCAAGGGGATCCAGTACCTGACGGCCTGGGAAGACATGATCGACAGACAATGATGCTTTGCCAGAGATGACCTGCATCTGTTTCCCTTGGGCTTCAGGCTTCTGCAAAGGCTCTTGCCTCCCCCTTAGTGCCTTTTTTAGGCAATGCCATGAGGTCAAAACTACCAACATGAAAATTTCATCAAAATGCAAATTAAAGGTCATGCTGCTAAATGCTAGGAGTCTAAACATGAAACTGCACTCATTGCAAGCTTTCTTCACACTGGAAGATGCTGACATTTGTGCAGTCACAGAAACCTGGTTCAAAGCTGCAGAGAGCACCCCAGCCATGCTAGGGTACTCATCCTATCATACATTCAGACCCCAATCAATGTGCAGCAAAGCAAAAGGAAGTGGAGTTGCAATATATATTAAAGACATACACACCTCCAGGCTGGTCAAACAGTATGAGACACAGGAGACAGTCCAGGTGCAGTTAACCATTGACAAGACCCTTATTGAAATCATAGCTACAAGCCTTCAACTTTGACTCAGGATGCCCACTCCATCTATCTGGACCCCTTCAAATCTATCAAGATTCAACTCTTTACCCTGATCCTGGATGACTTTAACTATCCAACCATAGACTAGAAGAATTACTCATGCCAAAACACAAATGCCCAGAGATTCCTTGATTTTGTCAATGCAAATGCCTTGGACCAGCTGGTTGACACCCCCACAAGAAGTGATAATATCTTGGACTTTGTATTAACCAACATGAGTAACACTGCAGGATCCCTATGGTGCCATGCTCCCTGGTAAGATCTGACCACAAACTGGTCACTTTTGAAGTCACCATCTCCCCTGACCCCCCACCCCCCCAGCTAGGGTAAAAAAAAAAAATCTCCAAAGCTGATTACAACCTCGTGAGGAAACAGCTTCACAGCCCCCTCCCCCTCCATAGGAACTGGCACATATATCAAAACCTACACCAAAGTACTATACGAGCATTTATACACTGCACGGAGTTAGGAATACCAGAAAGGACAAAATCATTCTCCTTAAGCAAAAGTAAACCTGTCTGGTGGACATCTGCAATAAATAAACTCTGCTGTCCAGGACCAAAAAAGAGCAGGTGCCTAAATGGGGTGCAATCTCTCCTTAGCCTGAACAAGCAAATAAGAGCACTAGTGAAATCCTCCAAAGCAAACTTTGAGTCCAAATTGGCCACATCTACTAAAGAAAATCATAAGGCCTTCTTCACATATGTCCGCAATATCAAAGGAAGAATTCAGATCTACTCAGAACTGGTGGTCAAGGGCACCACATACACAAATACCATAGATATAGTCAACCTGCTGGCATACAGATTCAGTGTAAACTTCACCACTCTGCCCCACCTCATTAAATCAGGACAACCCCAGTACCTGCCCCCTCCCCTTATCTCTAGGGAGCAAGTCATCACTGCCCTCTCAAAGGCAAAAAGTACAGCCTCCATGCGCCCCGATAACATCTCAGCATTCATCCTACATGAACTCAGGCAAGAACTTGCAGCACCATTAGGCACACCATTAAACCAAAGCCTGAGTACCGGTTTCATCCCAGCCAAGTGGTGAACAGCCACTGTCATCCCTTTGCACAAAGGTTGAGCGTCCACCAATCCAGGAAATTATAGACCCATCAGGCTAACCAGCCTGCTCTATAAGGCCATAGAACTGATTATCGTGGACCTTATTAACAAAGACATTGGCAACTTCCAAACACTTGATGCCACACAGTTTGTTTTCATCAAGGGGAGGTCACGCCTGTTAAATTTGGTTGACTTCTTTGAGACAGTCACCAAAGCCATGGATGATGGGAAGATGGTGCACACCTCCTACCTTGATCTGGCCAAAGCCTTTGATACTATTCCCCACTTGGATATAATAGATAAACTCTCTCAACTAGGCATCAATCCATATGTTACCAGATGGGTAAAAACTGGATAACTGACAGAACCCACCTAGTCAAAATAGGGGAAGCCACCTCAAGTAGTAGACCCATAATGAGTGGTATACTCCAGGGATTGGTCTTAGGGCCTCTGTTGTTTGGGATATACTTTTCTGAGGTGCAGGCCAAAACCAGTGGGCTATGGCTGACAAAGTTTGTAGATGACTGTAAGTTGGGTGCTGTCATGAATTCCCATAGTGATGTTGACATCCTCCAAGAGGGTTTCACCCAAACAAATGATTGGTGCCAGAAATATGGCCTCAAACTGAATGCCAAAAAATGCATCATCATCCCCTTTGGGGAGAGTGATGTCCCCACAAATTATTACATTAATAACAAGGTCCCTAAGCAAGCAATCAGTTGTGAGGGACAAGGGCACCCAGGTTGATAGCAAACTGACTTTTGACCACCATATTGCCTCCATTGCAAGGAAAGCTTTTTATATGGCCCACCTCATTAGTAAGGGTCCATTGACAAGGCGATCATAACATCCCTGTATTCTTCTCTTATAAGACCCATTACTGAGTACAATGCCCCTTTCAGCATGTACCTCACAAAACACATGCAGCAGCTGGAGAGACCACAGAGGTTACTCACCAGGGGAATCCAAGGCCTCAAACATCTACCCTACTCAGATAGGCTAAAAACCCTGTCCTTCTACTCAGTCTCATACAGACTCCTCAGAGATGACCTCTGTCTGGCATACAAAGCAATCTCAGATCCCGCCTTGATGGGACTGCTGCATATCCGCAAGTCAAGCTCCACTTGAGTAACCCTCACGCATGACCTCAACCTAGTCTGTGACATCAATAGGACTTGTTGGTGGGACAGATCTGTGCCCCAGAGACTCCCCCTTCTGTGGAATAGACTCCCTCTCCCTGTCAAGCAGAGTACCTC